>NC_084625.1:6214495-6224495 GCF_033978795.1 Nerophis ophidion
ATACATATGGCGAGTGATTATACAATCCATCAAGCGGCGCGGCTTCATAGCTTCCCGAAGTCCTACTACAACATTTTGACATATTTTTGAGCGCCGTGTATAATGTCCTATTTTTTTCAATGCCATCCATCCATTTTCTACCGCTTATTCCCTTAGAGCAGGGGTCAGGAACCTTTTTGACTGAGAGAGCCATGAAAGCGAAATATTTAAAAATGTATTTCTGTGAGAGCGATATCATATTTTTTTAACACTGCATTTTTTTTTAGTAAGACCAACATTTTTAGAGTATTGTAGGTCTCTTTTTATTTTTAATAACATTGTTATTCTGAAGCGAACCACAATTAAATAAAATACTTCTTACCATGAATGCGACTTCTTGAACATATTTTGACACTGTGATTACCAGCGTAATCAGGTTGGTAGGTAGGTATTGTTATTGCCCAAGTACAACAAAACTTTGATTGACTGATGGATTTGATTAGACAAACAAACAGTGTTTAGGGTCACAGAACAGCTATGAGGAAAAAACTCAAGAGCAAAGCATATACACGTATCACAACATACAACTACAGACTTGCAACAGAGGGGAGGGAGTGGGGGCTACGGTGGCGGGCTGCAGCTCTTCAGGCACTGCCCAGCCGTCCGTCGCCCCTAAAGGATTCGCGTCGAGGGCGTTGGATGAATTATTCATTACTTATCGTGTTAAGCAATGTCAGCTAAGATTTATCTTGAGAGCCAGATGCAGTCATCAAAAGAGCCACAGGTTCCCTACCCCTGCCTTAGAGCCATAGGTTCCCTACCCCTGCCTTAGGGGGTCGCGGGCGGCGCTGGTGCGTATCTCAGCTACAATCGGGCGGGGTACACCCTGGACAAGTCGATAGAACATATACAATTTTAGTGTATACTTGAGTCATATTGCAGTCTACACGTATCTCTCATGTGTGACTGCCATCTACTGGTCACACTTATTTATACACCATGTACCAAATAAAATAGCTTCAAGGTCGGTAAGCACCACCAACACTTTTCCCGTACATTAGGCCCACTGTCGAGTTTTGAGAAAATGAAAGGATTTTAAGTGCGCTTTATAGTCCAAAAAAATACGGTAGTCACACAAATGGACAGTTTTAAGAGTCTCTAACTCCTTCATTTGTACGTCAGGTCTTGGAGTCGTTGGGCAGACTGGTGAAAGCTTTGAGCATCCTGGAGAAGTACGGCTGCAACCTGACGAGCTCCACCAGGCCCAAGTACTGGCGCAGCGTCAAGCACAACAACCCGGTTTTCAAAACGACAGTGGACGCCATGCAGGTAAGTGACATCGTCACTCCTCTGCCAACACGGCGTCTTTAGAGCTTTTTTTGAAAACATTTTTTTGTTTTTTTGGGACAGAGGACCCTATTGTATTTTTAAGGTTTTATTATTAATATACCGCCGCCTCTTTGAGCTGTTATTTGACCCCCTTAACTCACCAAATTTGACACACACATCAGGACTGGCAAAAATTGCCATCTAATATAAAAAAAAAACTAGCCAAAACTCAAAATTGCGCTCTAGCGCCCCCTAGGAAAAAACACAGACAAAACTGCTTGCAACTTCCGTTAGGAATGTCGTAGAGACATGAAAGAAAAACATCTATGTAGGTCTCACTTAGACCTACATTTCATTAATTGACATCCTTCAGCAAAAATCAACAGGAAGTTGGCAAACACCCCTTCAAAACAAGAGTTTCCTAAAAAATGTAATTTTTGCCTCTTTGAGCTGTAATTTGACCCCCTTAACATGCTTCAAAACTCACCAAACTGGACACACACATCAGGACTGGTGAAAAATGCGGTCTAATAAAAAAAAAAAAAAAAAAAAAAAAACTTAAAATTGCGCTCTAGCGCCCCCCAGGAATAAAACACAGACAAAACTGCTCCTAGGAAGAAAACACAGACAAAACTGCTTGTTACTTCCGGTAGGAATGTGGTAGAGACATGAAAGAAAAACATCTACGTAGGTCTCACTTAGACTTACATGTCATTAATTGACATCCTTCAGCAAAAATCAACAGGAAGTTGGCAAACACCCCTTCAAAACAAAAGTTTCCTAAAAAATGTAATTTTTGCCTCTTTGAGCTGTAATTTGACCCCGTTAAAATGCTTCAAAACTCACCTAACTGGACGCACACATCAGGACTGGTGAAAAATGCGGTCTAATAAAAAATAAAAAAATAAACTTAAAATTGCGCTCTAGTGCCCCCAGGAATAAAACACAGACAAAACTGCTTGTTACTTCCGGTAGGAATGTCGTAGAGACATGACACAAAAATATCTATGTAGGTCTCACTTACACCTACATTTCATACACTGACAACCTTCAGCAAAAATCAACAGGAAGTTGGCAAACACCCCTTCAAAACAAAAGTTTCCTAAAAAATGTAATTTTTGCCTCTTTGAGCTGTAATTTGACCACCTTAAAATGCTTGAAAACTGACCAAACTGGACACACACATCAGGACTGGTGAAAAATGCGGTCTAATAAAAAAAAATAATAAAAAAAAAAACTTAAAATTGCGCTCTAGCGCCCCCTAGGAATAAAACACAGACAAAACTGCTCCTAGGAAGAAAACACAGACAAAACTGCTTGTTACTTCCGGTAGGAATGTCAGAGAGACATGAAACAAAAACCTCTATGTAGATCTCACTTGGACTTACATTTCATTAATTGACATCCTTCAGCAAAAATCAACAGGAAGTTGGCAAACACCCCTTCAAAACAAAAGCTTCCTAACAATTTTTGCCTCTTTGAGCTGTATTTTGACCCCCTTAAAATCCTTCAAAAATCACCAAACTGGACACACACATCAGGACTGGTGAAAAATGCGGTCTAATAAAAAAAAAACCAACCCAAAACTTAAAATTGCGCTCTAGCGCCCCCAGGATTAAAACACAGACAAAACTGCTCCTAGGAAGAAAACACAGACAAAACTGCTTGTTACTTCCGGTAGGAATGTCGTAGAGACATGAAAGAAAAACATCTATGTAGGTCTCACTTAGACCTACATTTCATTAATTGACATCCTTCAGCAAAAATCAACAGGAAGTTGGCAAACACTCCTTCAAAACAAAAGTTTCCTAAAAAATGTCATTTTTGCCTCTTTGAGCTGTAATTTCACCCCCTTAAAATGCTTCAAAACTCACCAAACTGGACACACACATCAGGACTGGTGAAAAATGCGGTGAAAAAAAAAACAACCCAAAACTTAAAATTGCGCTCTAGCGCCCTTAGGAATAAAGCACAGACAAATCTGCTCGTAGGAAGAAAACACAGACAAAACTGTTTGTTACTTCCGGTAGGAATGTCGTACAGACATGAAACAAAAACATCTATGTAGGTCTCACTTAGACTTACATTTCATTAATTGACATCCTTGAGCAAAAATCAACAGGAAGTTGGCAAACACCCCTTCAAAACAAAAGTTTCCTAAAAAATGTCATTTTTGCCTCTTTGAGCTGTAATTTGACCCCCTTAAAATGCTTAAAAACTCTCCAAACTGGACACACACATCAGGACTGGTGAAAAATGCGGTCTAATAAAAAAACCAAACCCAAAACTTAAAATTGCGCTCTAGTGCCCCCAGGAATAAAACACAGACAAAACTGCTCCTAGGAAGAAAACACAGACAAAACTGCTTGTAACAACCGGTAGGAATGTCGTAGAGACATGAAACAAAAAACATCTATGTAGGTCTCACTTAGACCTACATTTCATTAATTGACATCCTTCAGCAAAAATCAACAGGAAGTTGGCAATTACCCCTTCAAAACAACATTTTTGTAAAAACCCGTCACCTTTTTTTCAAACATTATCTCCTCTGAGCGCGTCTGTTGTGTCGGCTTCAAACTCGCACAGGAAAGCGATTGAACCCTTCTGATTAAAAGTTGCGCAAAGAGTTTTTCTAACTGCTCGGGTTTTGATTTTACGAGCCTTCAAAGAACTGCTGCGCTGCTTCCGTCTCAAGATGGCTGCTTAAAAGCAGGAAGCACCAGAGTGACCACACAATGCAGAGAAGGTAGGTAATGTGCAGGTAAAGATATGTTGTCTGGGTGAAAGAAGGAGGCACCAGTTTGACTCCAGGATACAGAGAAGGTAGGTAATGTGCAGGTAAAGATATGTTGTCTGGGTGATGGCAGGAAGCACTAGCGTGTATGGGTGAAAGAAAGAAGCATTAGTGTGACCCCAGGATGCAAAGAAGGTAGGTAATGTGCAGGTAAAGAAATGTTGAATGGGTAAAGGCAGGAAACACCAGCAAAAGTCGGTCCCGTCCATCCCTGCTTGCAGCTTTAATATTCTTTTTAAATTCCGTAGGGCGGCCGGCGAGTCCTCTTCCTTTACGGCTACACCAACATGCAGCTGGACGGACTGAGTTTCCCCGAAGAAGTCACAGAACCGGACCAGGAAAAAGTGTCCTTTGTGACGCTGGAGGTCATGACTTTACGTTGCGAGTTGGACATGCTCATTCAGGTCCGGCGGCTCTCCTCAACGAGTACGTTGTCTCCTTGAAGACACTTTCTTATGTGTCCGTCTTTTAGGGGACACACCCTCACCAGGGACTCTTCAAAGACGTCATCCCGTTTGTCGTCCGACAGGTTTGCCGTCTTATTAAATCCTCGTTGCCTTGGAGATGCACTGATTTGTTTATGTCAGGACGCGATGGCCGCCGAAGTGGAGGCGGTCCCACCGAAAGGGGAGGGGCCTGCACGCAAGCCGCCACCCGTGCTGCCTAAACCCAAACTAGGCCTCGGACACCCCCTGAAAAAATGCTGTGAGTGTCCGAGCACAGTTTTGATTCAATTCTAGATTTTTTTGACTTCATGCCTTTTGGCTCAAAATATATCTTGAATTTTTAAAAGTGCACATATTGTATATTAGGAATTTACTGGACCATTTTTATGAAAAAGTATTTGATCGCCATTTTCATGGCGCTCACAAACACAGCTAACAGTGTGAGTCCAGTCCATAGTGGATCTAACATAATAGTGAGAGTCCAGTCCATAGTGGATCTAACATAATAGTGAGAGTCCAGTCCATAGTGGATTTAAAATAATATTGTGAGAGTCCAGTCCATGGTGGATCTAACATAATAGTGTGAGAGTCCAGTCCATAGTGGATCTAACATAATAGTGTGAGAGTCCAGTCCATAGTGGATCTAACATGATAGTGAGAGTCCAGTCCATAGTGGATCTAACATAATAGTGTGAGAGTCCAGTCCATAGTGGATCTAACATAATAGTGTGAGTCCAGTCCATAGTGGATCCAACATAATAGTGTGAGTCCAGTCCATAGTGGATCTAACATAATAGTGTGAGAGTCCAGTCCATAGTGGATCTAACGTAATAGTGTGAGAGTCCAGTCCATAGTGGATCTAACATGATAGTGAGAGTCCAGTCCATAGTGGATCTAACATAATAGTGAAAGTCCAGTCCATAGCTGATCTAACATAATAGTGAGAGTCCAGTCCATAGTAGATCTAACATAATAGTGAGAGTCCAGTCCATAGTGGATCTAACATAATAGTGAGAGTCCAGTCCATAGTGGATCTAACATAATAGTGTGAGTCCAGTCCATCGTGGATCTGACATAATAGTGTGAGTCCAGTCCATAGTGGATCTGACGTAATAGTGAGAGTCCAGTCCATAGTGGATCTAACATGATAGTGTGAGTCCAGTCCGTAGTGGATCTAACATAATAGTGTGAGTCCATTCCATAGTGGATCCAACATAATAGTGTGAGTCCAGTCCATAGTGGATCCAACATAATAGTGTGAGTCCAGTCCATAGTGGATCTAATATAATAGTGACAATCCAGTTTATAGTGGATCCAACATAATAGTGTGAGTCCAGTCCATAGTGGATCTAACGTAATAGTGTGAGAGTCCAGTCCATAGTGGATCTAACCTAATAGTGTGAGAGTCCAGTCCATAGTGGATCTAACATAATAGTGTGAGTCCAGTCCATAGTGGATCTAACATAATAGTGTGAGAGTCCAGTCCATAGTGGATCTAACATAATAGTGTGAGTCCAGTCCATAGCTGATCTAACATAATAGTGAGAGTCCAGTCCATAGTAGATCTAACATAATAGTGAGAGTCCAGTCCATAGTGGATCTAACATAATAGTGTGAGAGTCCAGTCCATAGTGGATCTAACATAATAGTGTGAGTCCAGTCCATAGCTGATCTAACATAATAGTGAGAGTCCAGTCCATAGTGGATCTAACATAATAGTGAGAGTCCAGTCCATAGTGGGGCGGCATAGCTCGGTTGGTAGAGTGGCTGTGCCAGCAACTTGAGGGTTGCAGGTTCGATTCCCACTTGTGCCATCCTAGTCACTGCCGTTGTGTCCTTGGGCAAGACACTTTACCCACCTGCTCCCAGTGCCACCCACACTGGTTTAAATGTAACTTAGATATTGGGTTTCACTATGTAAAGCGCTTTGAGTCACTAGAGAAAAAGCGCTATATAAATATAATTCACTTCACATCTAACATAATAGTGTGAGTCCAGTCCATAGTGGATCTAACATAATAGTGAGAGTCCAGTCCATGGTGGATCTAACATAATAGTGAAAGTCCAGTCCATAGTGGATCTAATATAAAAGTGACAGTCCAGTCTATAGTGGATCTAACACAATATTGTAGGAGTCCAGTCCACAGTGAATCTAACGTAATGGTGAGAGTCCAGTCCATAGTGCAGTCCCTTGGCACTCAGCATCAGGGGTTGGAATTGGGGGTTAAATCACCCAAAAAATGATTCCCCGGGCGTGGCCACCGCTGCTGCTCACTGCTCCCCTCACCTCCCTGGGGGTGATCAAGGGTGATGGGTCAAATGCAGAAGATAATTTCGCCACACCTGATCTTTATGACAATCCCTCTAAATAATAGTGACTCACTCCCCCACCACAAGTATGTATGTAGTACATCTGGTCATGTGCAGGAATATTCACTATTTGTCCACTGGAGGGCGCTGAAGTCTAAAACAAGAGCAATCCCCGAGCATGTCACTCATTGTGTTGTTTTTGTAAAATGTACTTCATATTCTCATGGCTCTTGTTCGCAGTGAGTCAGTGCCACCTGTGTGGCGGCAGAGCAGCTGTCCTTTGCCCCTCCTGTGACGGTCAAGCCTTTTGCGACGAGTGTGACGACCGCTTACACCGCCACCCTGCCAGGACCAACCACAAGCGGGAGAGAGGACTGGAAGCCCTGCAGGGTACGTCAGCAGCGGTGTGGTGGAAAGTGGAGCTCCTCTCAAGGTGTTTTGTCCCCTCCAAAGACATGTGTACCATCTGCGGCGTGTCTCCCGTCCACGCTCAGTGCGCCACCTGCGTGCAGAGGTTGTGCGAGAAGTGCGACGGGCTGTTTCACTCGCACCCCGAGCGCCAAGGCCACACCCGGACGATGGTCACGCCCGCCCTGAAGACAAGCAGGTGAGGTCCTCACACTTCAATCAGTCAATGTTTATTCATATAGCCCTAAATCACCAGTGTCTCAAAGGGCTGCACAAGCCACAACCACATCCTCGGTTCAGATCCCACATCAGGGCAAGGAAAAACTCAAAACCCAGTGGGGATGTCAATGTGAATGACTATGAGAAACCTTGGAGAGGACCGCAGATGTAGAAATAAATGCTCTCTGGTTCTGGGAATCACTAATCAATCAATCAATCAATCAATGTTTATTTATATAGCCCCAAATCACAAATGTCTCAAAGGACTGCACAAATCATTACGACTACAACATCCTCGGAAGAACCAACAAAAGGGCAAGGAAAACTCACACCCAGTGGGCAGGGAGAATTCACATCCAGTGGTACGCCAGTGACAATGCTGACTATGAGAAACCTTGGAGAGGACCTCAGATGTGGGCAACCCCCCCCCCCCCCTCTAGGGGACCGAAAGCAATGGATGTCGAGCGGGTCTAACATGATACTGTGAAAGTTCAATCCATAGTGGCTCCAACACTGCCGCGAGAGTTCAGTTCAAAGCGGATCCAAGACAGCAGCGAGAGTCCCGTCCACAGGAAACCATCTCAAGCGGAGGCGGATCAGCAGCGTAGAAATGTCCCCAACCGATACACAGGCGAGCGGTCCATCCTGGGTCCCGACGAGCGGTCCATCCTGGGTCTCGACTCTGGACAGCCAGTACTTCATCCATGGTCATCGGACCGGACCCCCTCCACAAGGGAGGGGGGGACATAGGAGAAAGAAAAGAAGCGGCAGATCAACTGGTCTAAAAAGGAGGTCTATTTAAAGGCTAGAGCATACAGATGAGTTTTAAGGTGAGACTTAAATAAGCCGCAGTTCTTTGAACGCAGATTTCTTGCCGGGACCTATGGTACAAACCCCGTTTCCATATGAGTTGGGAAATTGTCCATCCATCCAGTTTCTACCGCTTATTCCCTTTTGGGGTCACGGGGGGCGCTGGCGCCTATCTCAGCTGCAATCGGGCGAAAGGCGGGGTACACCCTGGACAAGTCGCCACCTCATCACAGGGCCAACACAGATAGACAGCCAACATTCACACTCACATTCACACACTACGGACCATTTAGTGTTGCCAATCAACCTATCCCCAGGTGCATGTCTTTGGAGGTGGGAGGAGCCTATCCCAAGGTGCATGTCTTTGGAGGTGGGAGGAGCCTATCCCCAGGTGCATGTCTTTGGAGGTGGGAGGAGCCTATCCCCAGGTGCATGTCTTTGGAGGTGGGAGGAAGCCGGAGTACCCGGAGGGAACCCACGCATTCACACAGAAAGAGCCTGGATTTGAACCCAGGACTGCAGGACCTTCGTATTGTGAGGCAGACGCACTAACCCCTCTGCCACCGTGAAGCCGAGTTGGGAAATTGTGTTTGATGTAAATATAAACGGAATACAATGATTTGCAAATCATTTTCAACTCATATTCAGTTGGATTTGCTACGAAGACAACATATTTGATCTCCTCTCCAAGGTTCTCATAGTCATCATTGTCACCGACGTCCCACTGGGTGTGAGTTTTCATTGCCCTTATGTGGGCCTACCGAGGATGTCGTGGTGGTTTGTGCAGCCCTTTGAGACACTAGTGATTTAGGGCTATATAAGTAAACATTGATTGATTGATTGAAACTTTAGCAAATAATTAACTTAGAATTTCATGGCTGCAAAATGTGGCAAGTAGTTGGGAAAGGGCATGTTCACCGCTGTGTTACATCACCTTTTCTTTTAACAACACTCAATAAACGTTTGGGAACTGAGGAAACTAATTGTTGAAGCTTAGAAAGTGGAATTTTTTCCCATTCTTGTTTTATGTCGTTCAACAGTCCGGGGTCTCCGCTGTCGTATTTTACGCTTCATAATGCGCCACACATTTTCCATGGGAGACAGGTCTAGACTGCAGGCTGGCTAAGAAAATACCCACACTCTTTTTTTTTTTTTACGAAGCCACGCTCTTGTAACACGTGCTGAATGTGTCTTGGTATTGTCTTGCTGAAATAAGCAGGGGCGTCCATGAAAAAGACGGCAGCACATGTTGCTCCAAAACCTGTATGTACCTTTCAGCATTAATGGTGCCTTCACAGATGTGTAAGTTAGCCATGCCTTGGGCACTAATACACCCCCATACCATCACAGATGCTGGCTTTTGAACTTTGCGTAGATAACAGTCTGAATGGTTTGCTTCCCCTTTGGTCCAGATGATACGATGTCGAATATTTCCAAAAACAATTTGAAATGTGGACTCGTCAGACGTGAAGTGGAGTGAAGTGAATTATATTTATATAGCGCTTTTCTCAAGTGACTCAAAGCGCTTTACATAGTGACACCCAATATCTAAGTTACATTTAAACCAGTGTGGGTGGCACTGGGAGCAGGTGGGTAAAGTGTCTTGCCCAAGGACACAACGGCAGTAATTAGGATGGCACAAGCGGGAATCGAACCTACAACCCTCAAGTTGCTGGTACGGCCACTCTACCAACCGAGCTATGCC
>NC_084625.1:6231995-6324495 GCF_033978795.1 Nerophis ophidion
TAACGTGTGGAGTTCCCCAGGGTTCGGTCCTTGGCCCTGCACTCTTCAGCATCTACATGCTGCCGCTAGGTGACGTCATACGCAAATACGGTATTAGCTTTCACTGTTATGCTGATGACACCCAACTCTACATGCCCCTAAAGCTGACCAACACGCCGGATTGTAGTCAGCTGGAGGCGTGTCTTCATGAAATTAAACAATGGATGTCCGCTAACTTTTTGCAACTCAACGCCAAAAAAACGGAAATGCTGATTATCGGTCCTGCTAGACACCGACCTCTATTTAATAATACAACATTAACATTTGACAACCAAATAATAAAACAAGGTGATTCGGTAATAAATCTGGGTATTATCTTCGACCCAACTCTCTCCTTTGAGTCACACATTAAAAGCGTTACTAAAACGGCCTTCTTTCATCTCCGTAATATCGCTAAAATTCGCTCCATTTTGTCCACTAAAGACGCCGAGATCATTATCCATGCGTTTGTTACGTCTCGTCTCGATTACTGTAACGTATTATTTTCGGGTCTCCCAATGTCTAGCATTAAAAGATTACAGTTGGTACAAAATGCGGCTGCTAGACTTTTGACAAGAACAAGAAAGTTTGATCATATTACGCCTGTACTGTATATACTTATATACATATATACCTATATATACACCTATACTGTATATACTTATATACATATATACCTATATATACACCTATACTGTATATACTTATATACATATATACCTATATATACACCTATACTGTATATACTTATATACGTATATACCTATATATACACCTATACTGGCTCACCTGCACTGGCTTCCTGTGCACTTAAGATGTGACTTTAAGGTTTTACTACTTACGTATAAAATACTACACGGTCTAGCTCCATCCTATCTTGCCGATTGTATTGTACCATATGTCCCGGCAAGAAATCTGTGTTCAAAAGACTCCGGCTTATTAGTGATTCCTAGAGCTCAAAAAAAGTCTGCGGGCTATAGAGCGTTTTCCGTTCGGGCTCCAGTACTCTGGAATGCCCTCCCGGTAACAGTTCGAGATGCTACCTCAGTAGAAGCATTTAAGTCTCATCTTAAAACTCATCTGTATACTCTAGCCTTTAAATAGACCTCCTTTTTAGACCAGTTGATCTGCCGCTTCTTTTCTTTCTCCTATGTCCCCCCCTCCCTTGTGGAGGGGGTCTGGTCCGATGACCATGGATGAAGTACTGACTGTCCAGAGTCGAGACCCAGGATGGACCGCTCGTCGGGACTCAGGATGGACCGCTCACCTGTATCGGTTGGGGACATCTCTACGCTGCTGATCCGCTTGAGATGGTTTCCTGTGGACGGGACTCTCACTGCTGTCTTGGAGCCACTATGGATTGAACTTTCACAGTATCATGTTAGACCCGCTCGACATCCATTGCTTTCGGTCCCCTAGAGGGGGGGGGGGGTTGCCCACATCTGAGGTCCTCTCCAAGGTTTCTCATAGTCAGCATTGTCACTGGCGTCCCACTGAATGTGAATTCTCCCTGCCCACTGGGGTGTGAGTTTTCCTTGCCCTTTTGTGGGTTCTTCCGAGGATGTTGTAGTCGTAATGATTTGTGCAGTCCTTTGAGACATTTGTGATTTAGGGCTATATAAATAAACATTGATTGAATGGCATTGATTGATTGATATTTTACGGTAACATGTTAATAATTTCACACATAAGTCGCTCCTGAGTATAAGTCTATGAAAAATACTGCGACTTATAGTCCGAAAAATACGGTGCTTTATTAAATCCTTTAGGAGAGTCCCTTCAGGAAAATTAAAACTTATTATGCCTAATTTTGTTGTGATGCCCCGCTGGATGCATTAAACAATGTAACAAGGATTTCCGATGTAAATCAACTCAAGTTGACAATCATTGGTACTTTAACTTTTTTAACTTTTTTTAACTTTTTTGTGGTTGGTGAACTAATTGTAAGTGTATACTGTATTTTTTATGTTGATTTAATAAAAAAATGTTTTTTTATTTTTAAAAATTTTTTTTAAAATAAAAATTAATAGATGGCTGTGAACACAATGTAGTGACTAAATAACATAGAGACTGAAACAGACATAGTGATTCATTTGGATGAATGGACTATGTATTTAAGTCAACTCTGTTGATCATTTTTTAATTATTTAAACATCTTTAAATTGTGATTTATTTTGGTTAATTTTTGCATGTTCAATTGCTGAAAAACCAGGCGCTTTGGAGGGGTTGCCCCACCCCCCCACTTGCGCCCCCCGGCTTTTTCTCAGTCTTTTTCATTAAAGGGGAACATTATCAGCAGACCTATGTAAGCGTCAATATATACCTTGATGGTGCAGAAAAAAGACCATCTATTTTTTTGACAGATTTCCGAACTCTAAATGGATGAATTTTGGCGAATTAAACGCCTTTCTGTTTATCTCGCTGGAGGCGATGACGTCAGAACGTGACGTCGCCGAGGTAACACACCCGCCATTTTTAATTTTCAACACATTACAAACACCGGGTCTCAGCTCTGTTATTTTCCGTTTTTTTGACTATTTTTTGGAACCTTGGAGACATCATGCCTCGTCGGTGTGTTGTCGGAGGGTGTAACAACACTAACAGGGAGGGATTCAAGTTGCACCGCTGGCAAGAAATATTCCGCCAGACCCCAGAAAAATGACCATGTATTTTTTTAACCGATTTCCGAAGTCTAAATGGGTGAATTTTGGCGAATTAAATGCCTTTCTGTTTATCGGCCTTTTAGCGATGACGTCAGAACGTGACGTCACCGAGGTAACACACCCGCCATATTCATTTTCACATTACAAACACCGGGTCTCAGCTCTGTTATTTTCAGTTTTTTGGACTATTTTTTGGAACCTTGGAGACATCATGCCTCGACGGTGTGTTGTCGGAGGGTGTAACAACACTAGCAGGGAGGGATTCATGTTGCACCACTGGCAAGAAATCTGCCGCCAGACCCCAGAAAAATGACCATGTATTTTTTTAACAGATTTCCGAACTCTAAATGGGTGAATTTTGGCGAATTAAATGCCTTTCTGTTTATCGGCCTTTTAGCGATGACGTCAGAACGTGACGTCACCGAGGTAACACACCCGCCATATTCATTTTCACATCACAAACACCGGGTCTCAGCTCTGTTATTTTCAGTTTTTTTGACTATTTTTTGGAACCCTGGAGACATCATGCCTTGTCGGTGTGTTGTCGGAGGGTGTAACAACACTAACAGGGAGGGATTTAAGTTGCACCGCTGGCAAAAAATCTTCGGCCAGACCCCAGAAAAATGACCATGTATTTTTTTAACCGATTTCCGAACTCTAAATGGGTGAATTTTGGCAAATTAAATGCCTTTCTGTTTATCGGCCTTTTAGCGATGACGTCAGAACGTGACGTCACCGAGGTAACAATCCCGCCATATTCATTTTCACATTACAAACACCGGGTCTCAGCTCTGTTATTTTCCGTTTTTTGGACTATTTTTTGGAACCTTGGAGACATCGTGCCTCGTCGGTGTGTTGTCGGAGGGTGTAACAACACCAACAGGGAGGGATTCAAGTTGCACCGCTGGCAAGAAATATTCCGCCAGACGCCAGAAAAATGACCATGTATTTTTTTAACCGATTTCCGAAGTCTAAATGGGTGAATTTTGGCGAATTAAATGCCTTTCTGTTTATCGGCCTTTTAGCGATGACGTCAGAACGTGACGTCACCGAGGTAACAATCCCGCCATATTAATTTTCACATTACAAACACCGGGTCTCAGCTGTGTTATTTTCCGTTTGTTTGACTATTTTTTGGAACCTTTGAGACATCATGCCTCGACGGTGTGTTGTCGGAGGGTGTAACAACACTAACAGGGAGGGATTCAAGTTGCACCACTGGCCCGAAGATGCCAAAGTGTCTGCCGCCAGACCCCCATTGAATGTGCCAGAGTGTCTCCACATTTGACCGGCGATGCTAAGGCAGACATGGCACAGAGATGTATGGATAACCTGCAGATGCATTTGCAACGATAGTCAACGAAATCACAAAGGTGAGTTTTGTTGATGTTGACTGCCAGCTAATCGATGCTAACATGCTACGCTAATCGATGCTAACATGCTATTTACCGGCGGTGCTAAAGCAGACATGGAACAGATGTATGGATAACCTGTAGATGCATTTGCAACTATATTACATTTCCTTCCACCCACTTTTAATGCGAAACAAACACTTACCAATCGACGGATTTAAGTTGCTCCAGTGTCAAAAGATGCGAAAGTCCTGATCGTTTGGTCCGCACATTTTACCGGCGATGCTGACGCAGCTATTCGGCCATGCTATGGCTATGAATAGCGTCAATAGCTTCAGTTTCTTCTTCAATATTTTCATACTCCAACCATCTGTTTCAATACATGCGTAATCTGTTGAATCGCTGAAATCCGAGTTTGAATCCGAGCTAATGTCGCTATATCTTGCTGTGGTATTCCCATTGTTTGTTTACATTGGCAGCACTGTGTGCCGTCACAGGGAAATGGTCAGTGTCTTCGCAGAGAGCCGAAAATAAGGCACTTTAAAGCTTTATTTAGGGATATTCCGAGACCGGTAAAATTTTGAAAAAAACTTCAAAAAATACAACAAGCCACTGGGAACTGATTTTGTATTGTTTTTAACCCTTTTGAAATTGTGATAATGTTCCCCTTTAAGTTCAAATCACATGCCTGAAGAGTAAAACACTACACTTGGTCAATTCCATCCACAAACACAAAGTATGATATATGTGTGAATAGAAGCCAGTTTAGGCAGCAAATGAAGTGGTGCCGCACACTAATTGCGCCCTCTGCTGGTGCTGGATATTGTTTTGTTCTTCTCCGTCTCAGTGGACATGTCAGCTGTGCACCTTCGTCAACGCCGTGTCCACGCCGACGTGCGAGATGTGCAAGTCTACGGCGAACCCGGGCAGACAACCGCCGCCACCGCCGAAGACCCCGCCCTCTGTAAAGCCCCATCAAGCCAAGCCGGTGCCCAAGCCCAGGTTGTCATTGGCGCCGAAGAGGCAGGACCGCATGCGGGAAGAAGGG
Source organism: Nerophis ophidion (assembly GCF_033978795.1). Taxonomy (NCBI): domain Eukaryota; kingdom Metazoa; phylum Chordata; class Actinopteri; order Syngnathiformes; family Syngnathidae; genus Nerophis; species Nerophis ophidion. The sequence goes on from NC_084625.1 coordinate 6,237,077, forward strand.
CGCAAGCTCATCTGCCAGATCAGAGTAGCCGTCCATCACCTCTTCAAGAGCCTCGCTTCATCAGGGCGCCGACTGACGCACTTTCTCGTGTCCCGCAGGAGGCGGAGAAGCTTGGCATCAGTCCCGAGGAAGTGTTCGCCGCGCTCCGCGTGTGCAAGGGCACCAGCGTCGACCTGTGCGACTGGCAGGAGTCAGAACTGCCGCACCTGCTGGACCAAATCTGCGCCATGGCCGACTCGGTCCACGCCAGCGTCGCCGGTCCCGACGGGGAGGGCGTCAGGCTGTCCCGAGCCGAGGCCAAGCTGGCCTGGCTGGCGACGGGCGGCGACATCGAGTGGGCGGCCAGAGAACTGCTGAGAGACCGACAATTTAAGGTCTGGACCCCTTTTACATTTTCAACACACTAAACCCAGGGGTCGGGAACCTTTTTGGCTGAGAGAGCCAAAAAGTGAATTGTGAATTATATTTATATAGCGCTTTTTCTCTAGTGACTCAAAGCGCTTTTACATAGTGAAACCCAATATCTAAGTTACATTTAAACCAGTGTGGGTGGCACTGGGAGCAGGTGGGTAAAGTGTCTTGCCCAAGGACACAACGGCAATGGCTAGGATGGCGGAAGCGGGAATCGAACCTGCAACCCTCAAGTTGCTGGCACGGCCGCTCTACCAACCGAGCTAAACCGCCCCAAAAAAAGCCAAATATTTTAAAATTATATTTCCATAAGAGCCATATAAAACATTTTCAACACTGAACACAACTAAACACATGCATTTTTAAGTAAGACCAACATTTCTAGAGTATATAAGGTCTCTTATTCTTTGTAATAACATTATTATTCTGAAGCTAACTGTGGAGGGGGCGTGGCCTGCGGGCCTGCAGCGACAGGTGCGTAGATGGCCCAGCTGGGCCTTGTTATCTAATCACCTGTCGTCGCTCTGTTATAAGCAGCAGCCAGGAGGAGAGACTGGGTCGGGGCTGGAAATACTATTACTGGAAACTTATTGAAAAATGAAACAATATTGTAACCCTGAAACAGGCTCTCATGTCGGTGCTCGGGGGTCTGAAGTGAAGTGAAGTGAATTATATTTATATAGCGCTTTTTCTCAAGTGACTCAAAGCGCTTTACATAGTGAAACCCAATATCTAAGTTACATTTTAAACCAGTGTGGGTGGCACTAGGAACAGGTGGGTAAAGTGTCTTGCCCAAGGACACAACGGCAGTAACTAGGATGGCACAAGCGGGAATCGAACCTGCAACCCTCAAGTTGCTGGCACAGCCACTCTACCAACCGAGCTATGCCGCCAGAAGAACCCCCAGGTGGGCAAGCCCCACACTAACCAATAATAAATAAATAACTTCTTACCATTAACGCAACTTCTTGAACAGGTGCGGGTAGAAAACGGATGGCTGGATTAAAAATGCACGAGAATGTTTTATATTAGGGACATTTAACACTGTGATTACAAGCGGAATTATTGTTGCAAAGACACTAACTACCCAGGGATTCTTCTGTATCCCTGAGGGGGCTGCTTCTGTCCGAGTACACCCTAAGGCAGGGGTCGGCAACCCGCGGCTCTTTAGCGCCGCCCTAGTGGCTCTCTGGAGCTTTTTCAAAAATATATGAAAAATGGAAATGATGAGGGGGAAAAAAACATATTTTTTGTTTTAATATGGTTTCTGTAGGAGGACAAACATGACACAAATCTCTCTAATTGCTAATAAAGCATGGGTGTCAAACTCTGGCCCGCTGTAACACGGCATTCACCGCTAATACTCTTACTTGCCAACCCTCCCGATTTTTCCCGGGAGACTCCCGAAGTTCAGTGTCCCTCCCGAATTTCATCCCGGGCAACAACATTGGGGGCGGGCCTTAAAGGAACGCCCTCTACAACCTGTCGCCACGTCCGCTTTTCTTCCATACAATATTATGTAGCCCAGTTACATAATATTTGCAGCTTACACACACACACAAGTTAATGCAAGGCATACTTGGTCAACAGCCATACAGGTCACACCGAGGGTGGCCGTATAAGCAACTTTAACACTGTTACAAATATGCGCCACACTGTGAACCCACACCAAACAAGAATGACACATTTTGGGAGAACACCCGCACCGTAACACAACAAATACCCACAACCCTTTGCAGCACTAACTCTTCCGGGACGCTACAATATTCGGACTTTATTAGTGAATTCTCAGAGTTTGTTGCTGATCTAGTGACGCACGCCGATAATATAATTATAATGGGGGACTTTAATATCCATATGAATACCCCATTGGACCCACCGTGCGTGGCGCTCCAGACTATAATTGATAGCTGTGGTCTTACACAAATAATAAATGAACCGACGCATCGCAGCGGCAATACGATAGACCTAGTGCTTGTCAGAGGTATCACCGTCTCCAAAGTTATGATACTCCCGTATACTAAAGTAATGTCCGATCATTACCTTATAAAATTCGAAGTTCAGACTCATGTTCGGCAAGCTAATAAGAATAATAACTGCTATAGCAGCCGCAACATTAATGCTGCCACAACGACGACTCTTGCGGACCTACTGCCCTCGGTAATGGCACCGTTCCCAAAGTATGTGGGCTCTATTGATAACCTCACTAACAACTTTAACAACGCCCTGCGCGAAACCATTGATAGTATAGCACCGCTGAAGTTAAAAAAGGCTCCAAATAGGCGTACGCCATGGTTTACTGAAGAAACTAGAGCTCAGAAATTATTATGTAGAAAGCTGGAACGCAAATGGCGCACGACTAAACTTGAGGTGCACCATCAAGCATGGAGTGATAGTTTAATAACTTATAAACGCATGCTTACCTTAGCTAAAACTAATTATTACTCAAATCTCATCCGCATTAATAAAAACGATCCAAAATTTTTGTTTAGTACGGTAGCATCGCTAACCCAACAAGGGACTCCTTCCAGTAGCTCCACCCATTCGGCAGATGACTTTATGAAGTTCTTTAATAAGAAAATTGAACTTATTAGAAAGGAGATTAAAGACAATGCGTCCCAGCTACAACGGGGTTATAGTAACACAGATACGATTGTATATACGGCGGATACTGCAAATATCCAAAATAGTTTCTCTCGTTTTGATGAAATAACATTAGAAGGATTGTTACAACGTGTAAATGGAATAAAACAAACAACATGTTTACTTGACCCACTTCCTGGGAAACTTATCAAGGAGCTTTTTGTATTATTAGGTCCATCAGTGCTAAATATTATAAACTTATCACTTTCCTCGGGCACTGTTCCCGTTGCATTCAAAAAAGCGGTTATTCATCCTCTCCTTAAAAGACCTAACCTCGATCCTGACCTCATGGTAAACTACCGACCGGTGTCTCACCTTCCCTTTATTTCGAAAATCCTCGAAAAAATTGTTGCGGAGCAGCTAAATGAGCACTTAGCGTTTAACAATCTATGTGAAACCTTTCAATCCGGTTTCAGGGCAAATCACTCGACTGAGACAGCCCTCGCAAAATTGACTAATGATCTATTGCTAACGATGGACTCTGATGCGTCATCTATGTTGCTGCTCCTCGATCTTAGCGCTGCTTTCGATACCGTCGATCATAATATTTTATTAGAGCGTATCAAAATACGAATTGGTATGTCAGACTCAGCCCTGTCATGGTTTAACTCTTATCTTACTGATAGGATGCAGTGCGTCTCCTATAACAGTGTGACCTCGGACTATGTTAAGGTAACGTGTGGAGTTCCCCAGGGTTCGGTCCTTGGCCCTGTACTCTTCAGCATCTACATGCTGCCGCTAGGTGACGTCATACGCAAATACGGTATTAGCTTTCACTGTTATGCTGATGACACCCAACTCTACATGCCCCTAAAGCTGACCAACATGCCGGACTGTAGTCAGTTGGAAGCGTGTCTTAATGAAATTAAACAATGGATGTCCGCTAACTTTTTGCAACTTAATGCCAAAAAAACGGAAATGCTGATTATCGGTCCTGCTAGACACCGACCTCTATTTAATAATACAACTTTAACATTTGACAACCAAATAATAAAACAAGGTGACTCTGTAAAAAATCTGGGTATTATCTTCGACCCAGCTCTCTCCTTTGAGTCACACATTAAAAGCGTTACTAAAACGGCCTTCTTTCATCTCCGTAATATCGCTAAAATTCGCTCCATTTTGTCCACTGGAGACGCCGAGATCATTATCCATGCGTTTGTTACGTCTCGTCTCGATTACTGTAACGTATTATTTTCGGGTCTCCCCATGTCTAGCATTAAAAGATTACAGTTGGTACAAAATGCGGCTGCTAGACTTTTGACAAGAACAAGAAAGTTTGATCATATTACGCCTGTACTGGCTCACCTGCACTGGCTTCCTGTGCACTTAAGATGTGACTTTAAGGTTTTATTACTTACGTATAAAATACTACACGGTCTAGCTCCAGCCTATCTTGCCGATTGTATTGTACCGTATGTCCCGGCAAGAAATCTGCGTTCAAAAGACTCCGGCTTATTAGTGATTCCTAGAGCTCAAAAAAAGTCTGCGGGCTATAGAGCGTTTTCCGTTCGGGCTCCAGTACTCTGGAATGCCCTCCCGGTAACAGTTCAAGATGCTACCTCAGTAGAAGCATTTAAGTCTCATCTTAAAACTCATTTGTATACTCTAGCCTTTAAATAGACCTCCTTTTTAGACCAGTTGATCTGCCGCTTCTTTTCTTTCTCCTATGTCCCCCCCTCCCTTGTGGAGGGGGTCCGGTCCGATGACCATGGATGAAGTACTGACTGTCCAGAGTCGAGACCCAGGATGGACCGCTCGTCGGGACCCAGGATGGACCGCTCGCCTGTATCGGTTGGGGACATCTCTACGCTGCTGATCCGCTTCAGATGGTTTCCTGTGGACGGGACTCTCGCTGCTGTCTTGGAGCCACTATGGATTGAACTTTCACAGTATCATGTTGGACCCGCTCGACATCCATTGCTTTCGGTCCCCTAGAGGGGGGGGGTTGCCCACATCTGAGGTCCTCTCCAAGGTTTCTCATAGTCAGCATTGTCGCTGGCGTCCCACTGAATGTGAATTCTCCCTGCCCATTGGGTGTGAGTTTTCCTTGCCCTTTTGTGGGTTCTTCCGAGGATGTTGTAGTCGTAATGATTTGTGCAGTCCTTTGAGACATTTGTGATTTGGGGCTATATAAATAAACATTGATTGATTGATTGATTGATTGAAGTGAATTATTTTTATATAGCGCTGTTTCTCTTGTGACTCAAAGCGCTTTACATAGTGAAACCCAATATCTAAGTTACATTCAAACCAGTGTGGGTGGCACTGGGAGCAGGTGGGTAAAGTGTCTTGCCCAAGGACACAACGGCAGTGACTAGGATGACGGAAGCGGGAATCGAACCTGCAACCGTCAAATTGCTGGCACGGCGACTCTACCAACCGAGCTAAACCGCCCCATATACACCCCCGCTATTTTTATTTAAATTGTATTTGATATGCCATTGATATTTTTTAATTATTAGTATTATTAGAAACTTGATTTTGCGGTGGCAGAGGGGTTAGTGCGTCTGCCTCACAATACGAAGTTCCTGCAGTCCTGGGTTCAAATCCAGGCTCGGGATCTTTCTGTGTGGAGTTTGCATGTTCTCCCCGTGAGTGCGTGGATTCCCTCCGGGTACTCCGGCTTCCTCCCACTTCCAAAGACATGCACCTGGGGATAGGCTCCTCCCACTTCCAAAGACATGCACCTGGGGATAGGCTCCTCCCACCTCCAAAGACATGCACCTGGGGATAGGCTCCTCCCACTTCCAAAGACATGCACCTGGGGATAGGCTCCTCCCACTTCCAAAGACATGCACCTGGGGATAGGTTGATTGGCAACACTAAATTGGCCCTAGTGTGTGAATGTGAGTGTGAATGTTGTCTGTCTATCTGTGTTGGCCCTGCGATGAGGTGGCGACTTGTCCAGGGTGTACCCTGCCTTCCGCCTGATTGTAGCTGAGATAGGCGCCAGCGCCCCCCGCGACCTCAAAAGGGAATAAGCGGTAGAAAATGGATGAATGGATGATTTTGCATGTCACTATTAATGTATATACTGTAAGCCTTGCTTGTTCAAGATTCAATGCCAAACTTGTTTGGGTCCCTATTAAAAGGTTAATTTGTTCAACCTCGGCCCGCTGCTTTGTTCCGTTTTACATTTTGGCCCACTCTGTATTAGAGTTTGACACCCCTGCTATAAAGCAAACTGTTTGCATTAAACATGCTTCACTGATTCGAGTATTTGGCCAGCGCCGTTTTGTCCTACCAATTTTGGCGGTCCTTGAACTCACCGTAGTTTGTTAATATCAGGGGTCACCAACGCGGGCACCGGGTCGCCCGTAAGGACCAGATGAGTCGCCCGCTGGCCTGTTCTAAAAATAGCTCAAATAGCAGCACTTACCAGTGAGCTGCCTCTATTTTTTTAATTTTATTTATTTACTAGCAAGCTGGTCTCGCTTTGCTCGACATTTTTAATTCTAAGAGAGACAAAACTGGAACAGAATTTGAAAATCCAAGAAAATATTTTAAAGACTTGGTCTTCACTTGTTTGAATAAATTAATTATTTTTTTTACTTTGCTTCTTATAACTTTCAGAAAGACAATTTTAGAGAAAAAATACAACCTTAAAAATGATTTTAGGATTTTTAAACACATATACCTTTTTACCTTTTAAATTCCTTCCTCTTCTTTCCTGACAATTTAAATCAATATTCAAGTATTTTTTTTTTTTTTTTTTGTGAAGTGAAGTGAATTATATTTTATATAGCACTTTTTCTCTAGTGACTCAAAGCGCTTTACATAGTGAAACCCAATATCTAAGTTACATTTAAACCAGTGTGGGTGGCACTGGGAGCAGGTGGGTAAAGTGTCTTGCTCAAGGACACAACGGCAGGGACTAGCATGGCGGAAGCGGGAATCGAACCTGCAACCCTCAAGTTGCTTGCACGGCCACTCTACCAACCGAGCTAAAACCGTAAAGAATGTAAAGAACAATAAATAAATTTTAATTTAATTCTTCATTTTAGCTTCTGTTTTTTCAAAGAAGAATATTTGTGAAATATTTCTTCAAACTTATTATGATTAAAATTAAATACAAATATTCTGGCAAATCTAGAAGATCTGTAAAATCAAATTTAAATCTTATTTCAAAGTCTTTTGAATTTCTTTTAAAGTTTTTGTTCTGGAAAATCTAGAAGAAATAATGATTTGTCTTAGAAATATAGCTTGGTCCAATTTGTTATATATTCTAACAAAGTGCAGATTGGATTTTAACCTATTTAAAACATGTCATCAAAATTCAAAAATTAATCTTAATCAGGAAAAATTACTAATGATGTTCCATAAATTATTTTTTAATTTTTTTTCAAAAAGATTCAAATTAGCTTGTTTTTCTATTAATTTTTTCGGTTGAATTTTGAATTTTAAAGAGTGGAAATTGAAGATAAACTATGTTTCAAAATTTTATTTTCATTTTTTTCCTGTTTTCTCCTCTTTTTAAACCGTTCAATTAAGTGTTTTTTTCATCATTTATTCTCCACCAAAAACCTTCCGTGAAAGGAAAAAAAATGTATGACGGAATGACAGACAGAAAGATTGTACGCCTTCTCTTTTATTTGGACTTTTCCTGATTACATGGCAACAGCTGTTTCTAAGGGACGGGGGTCGTAAACAGCCATCGCCTAAACAGTTCAGAGAAAGGGTCGGTTCACAGAAAAGGTTGTTGAGTTCAAACAAGAGGTCGCCTGGAGGGGACTCTGGTCCTGCCTCCTCTCTGATATGTAGTTCTCGGGTCAAGACAAAATCTTTCTGTGGATTACAATACATCAAATAAACATAACACCTTCATGTTGCTTCTCAACTTACAAGGTGGAGTTTGACAAGCTTTCTGTTTGGTAGGATCAAAGACAGCTTTCGTCTTCTTGCCGGGAACTCATTGAAACCCAAAGTTTTGTGATAACTTAAATACAATTATCCTGACAGACGTTGTTGTTGTAAACAACCTTTATTGCTGCTCCTTATTGCCTTGAAATGTGAAAAGCGCTCAACTCCTTTAGCCTTCCTTGCATAAATCTGGCCGGGGTTGGAAACGCTACACCAAATATTGCAGCCTTGACAGAAATGTGTGATTAAAAAGCATTTTTACCTCGATAATTGCTGAGGATGATCCTGGTTTTGTGTCCCAGATGAGGGAGCTTCAGTCCCTGGGCTTCCGCGACGCGTCGCAGTGCGAGGATGCCCTGCGTCAGAGCGGCGGCGACTTGAAGAGCGCCCTGTCCGTACTGCAGCGCCCCCTCCTGAACCCCTTCCACCTGCACATGTGGAGCGAGGAACCCGAGCCCCCAATCGACCCCAAACACCCCGACAAAGAGGTGAGGATTGATTGATTGATTGAAACTTGTATTTGTCGATTGCACAGTATATATTCCGTACATCCATCCATCTTCTTCCGCTTATCCGAGGTCGGGTCGCGGGGGCAACAGCCTAAGCAGGGAAACCCAGACTTCCCTCTCCCCAGCCACTTCGTCTAGCTCTTCCCGGGGGATCCCGAGGCGTTCCCAGGCCAGCCGGGAGACATAGTCTTCCCCGTGATCTCCTACCGGTTGGACGAGCCCCTAAACACCTCCCTAGGGAGGCGTTCGGGTGGCATCCTGACCAGATGCCCGAACCACCTCATCTGGCTCCTCTCCATGTGGAGGAGCAGCGGCTTTACTTTGAGTTCCTCCCGGATGGCAGAGCTTCTCACCCTATCTCTAAGGGAGAGACCCAAACTCATTTGGGCCGCTTGTACCCGTGATCTTATCCTTTCGGTCATGACCCAAAGCTCATGACCATAGGTGAGGATGGGAACATAGATCAACCGGTAAATTGAGAGCTTTGCCTTCCGGCTCAGCTCCTTCTTCACCACAACGGATCGATCCGCCTGTCGATCTCACAATCCACTCTTCCCCCACTCGTGAACAAGACTCCTAGGTACTTGAACTCCTCCATTTGGGGCAGGGTCTCCTCCCCAACCCGGAGATGGCACTCCAGCCTTTTCCTGGCGAGAACCATGGACTCGGACTTGGAGATGGTGATTCTCATTCCGGTCGCTTCACACTCGGCTGCGAACCGATCCAGTGAGAGCTGAAGATCCCGGCCAGATGAAGCCATCAGGACCACATCATCTGCAAAAAGCAGATACCTAATCCCGTGGCCACCAAACCGGATCCCCTCAACGCCTTGACTGCGCCTAGAAATTCTGTCCATAAAAGTTATGAACAGAATGGGTGACAAAGGACAGCCTTGGCGGAGTCCAACCCTCACTGGAAACGTGTTCGACTTACTGCCGGCAATGCGGACCAAGCTCTGACACTGATCGTACAGGGAACGGACCGCCACAATAAGACAGTCCGGTACCCCATACTCTCTGAGCACTCCCCACAGGACTTCCCGAGGGACACGGTCCAATGCCTTCTCCAAGTCCACAAAGCACATGTAGACTGGTTGGGCAAACTCCCATGCACCCTCAATAACTCTGCCCAGAGTATAGAGCTGGTCCACAGTTCCACGACCAGGACGAAAACCACACTGTTCCTCCTGAATCCGAGGTTCGACTGTCCGACATAGCCTCCTCTCCAGTACACCTGAATAAACCTTACCGGGATGGCTGAGGAGTGTGATCCCACGATAGTTGGAACACACCCTCCGGTCCCCCTTCTTAAATTGTAATTTAGTAAACCAAAAAGGCCGTATTGGCATGTGTTGCAATGTTAATATTTCATCATTGATATATAAACTATCAGACTGCGTGGTCGCTAGTTGTGGGTTTCAGTAGGCCTTTAATAGTCAAGTCACTCACTTTCCTAAGGTTGATTTGGGACGGATGGTTTCCGTTTTACCTAAATGTATGGATAGCTTGTCGTCAGCGTCCACGGAGTTCTCCACTGAGGATTTTTTTTTCCACCTGTGACTTGTCCTTGCCGGATACCAGCAGGGCTGAGTCTTCCGCAAACAGGAACAATTTACAGTGGCATGCGGATGGCACCACGGTGGCAGAGGGGTTAGTGCGTCTGCCTCACAATACGAAGGTCCTCCAGTCCTGGGTTCAAATCCAGGCTCGGGACCTTTCTGTGTGGAGTTTGCATGTTCTCCCCGTGAATGCGTGGGTTCCCTCCGGGTACTCCGGCTTCATCCCACCTCCAAAGACATGCACCTGGGGATAGGTTGATTGGCAACACTAAATTGGCCCTAGTGTGTGAATGTTGTCTGTCTATCTGTGTTGTCTCTGTGATGAGGTGGCGACTTGTCCAGGGTGTACCCCGCCTTCCGCCCGATTGTAGCTGAGATAGGCGCCAGCGCCCCCCGCGACCCCGAAAGGGAATAAGCGGTAGAAAATGGATGGATGGATGCGGATGGCATGTTGTTTACGTATATTAGGGACAGTAAAGGCCCTAATATACTGCCTTGGGGGACTCCACAGCTTAAGCTACCACCTGTTTCCTCCCCTCCAAGTGAGATTGCATCCAGCTCGATGAGGTTTTATCAAATCCGATTGCTCTGAGCTTATCCAACAGTATAGCGTGGGTAAGGCCTTCTGAAGGTTGCCGCAGTATTTGCCCGCATCCACCTCATGATTGATGTGGTCGATCAGATAGAGAAGGCATGTGTCAGTGGAGTGGTTAGTTCTGAAGCCGGATTGGAATTTGTACATGAGTTTTTATAGTGGCTTGGTATCTATCGACAAGTTCACAAACTGTTTTTTCCATTACTTACGAAATGGAACTGAGAATAGAAACAGGTCGGTAGTTCCCAGGTTCAAATTTGCTTCCTTTTTTTAAAAAGAGGGAGTTACTCCTGCTATCTCAATCCGTCAAAGACCAAGGAGCTGGTCATTGACTTTGGGAGGTGGAGTCCACGGTCACAACCTATTGTGATCGAGGGAGTTGAGGTACAGACCGTGGACTCATTCAAGCACCTCGGGGTTTGGGTGGACAATAAGCTGGACTGGACTGTTAACACGGACCACCAGTACAAGAAAGGACAGAGCAGGCTGTACTTCCTCGGGAGACTGCACTCCTTCAACATTTGTAGAAAACTCCTGTGGAATTACTACCAGTCTGTGGTTGCCAGTGTTCTGTACTACATGGTAGTGAGCTGGGGGGGCAGTACATCTAAGGAGGACAGCTCCAGACTTGAGAAACTGATCAGGCGGGCCGGTTCTACAATCGGAATGAAACTGGACTCACTGGTGACGGTGGCAGAGAAGAGGACTGTTGACAAACTAGTGAGCATCCTGGATGATGCCAGTCACCCTCTGCATAGCGTTATCAGTAGCCAGAGGAGCCTGTTCAGTGCTAGACTGCTTCAACCCAAGTGCAGGACTAATAGACTCAAGAACTCCTTTGTCCCACACGCCATTAGACTGTACAACTCCTCTCTGGGGCGGGGGATGGGGGGTACTAGGATGACAGGGGATGCAATAAAATAACAGTGCAATACGTTTTCATAACATGGTCACTACTGCCTACTTTGTCTTGTTATATTCCTATTTTACTGTTATATTGTTATTCCCATTGTTTTTATTCTTTTTGTAATATTTCTCTATTTTGTTTCCTTTTAAACCCCCATTATTTACTTTTTACTTTTTTTTTTTTTAAATTGATCTCAACTCTGTACACTGCTGCTGGAATTTTAATTTTCCTGAAGGAACTCTCCTGAAGGAATCAATAAAGTACTATCTATCTATCTATTTATCTATCTTGAAATATTTTGGTACTTGGACTTGTTTAATTGAGAGGTTTATTATGTGTGTGTGTTAGAATAATCATGTATATATGTTATCACACAACTATCTGCATCTATCTGTGCAAGGACAAAACTTTTTGTTTGAGGGGTGGCTTCAGCCGCAGATGATATCTTTGTTTTAGCCCGCTAACATCCAAGGACGTCAAGCACCTCAACGAAGATAAGACGACAGCACGCAGACGAAGCCGAAACAAGGCGAAATCACAAGGCCCCAGCATATTCCGTCACATATTATGCGTCCTGGACCTGCTTTGCACAATATACGCAACCACTCCTTTTAGAGGTGGCCTCAGTGATGTTGACTGTGGAACTCCTGAATACATAGAGCAGGGGTAGGGAACCTATGGCTCTAGAGCCAGATGTGGCTCTTTTGATGACTGCACCTGGCTCTCAGATAAAACTTAGCTGACATTGCTTAACATGATCAATCAATCAATCAATGTTTACTTATATAGCCCTAAATCACTAGTGTCTCAAAGGGCTGCACAAACCGCTACGACATCCTCGGTAGGCCCACATAAGGGCAAGGAAAAACTCACACCCAGTGGGACGTCGGTGACAATGATGACTATGAGAACCTTGGAGAGGAGGAAAGCAATGGATGTCGAGCGGGTCTAACATGATACTGTGAAAGTTCAATCCACAATGGATCCAACACAGTCGCGAGAGTCCAGTCCAAAGCGGATCCAACACAGCAGCGAGAGTCCCGTTCACAGCGGAGCCAGCAGGAAACCATCCCAAGCGGAGGCGGATCAGCAGCGCAGAGATGTCCCCAGCCGATACACAGGCAAGCAGTACATGGCCACCGGATCGGAAGGAGAGTGGGACATAGGAGAAAAAGAAAAGAAACGGCAGATCAACTGGTCTAAAAAGTTAGTCTATTTAAAGGCTAGAGTATACAAATGATAAGTAATTAATAATTCTGCTGGTAATCACAGTGTCAAAAATAACGTTCAAAATATAAAACATTCTCATGCATTTTCATCCATCCATCCGGTTCCTACCGCACCTGTTCAAGAAGTCGCATTAATGGTAAGAAGTATTTTATTTGTTTTTGGTTACTCTCAGAATAACAATGTTATTAAAAAGAATAAGAGACTTATTATACTCTAAACATGTTGGTCTTTGTTAAAAATGCACGCATATAGTTTTATTCAGTGTTTAAAAAAATAATTATATGGCTCTCACGGAAATACTTTTTAAAATATTTGGCCTGTATGGCTCTCTCAGCCAAAAAGGTTCCCGACCCCTGACATAGAGAGACGCGGGAGCTGAACCTTAGAGCGTAGGGCGAGACTGTGACTAAGTGTTCAGCTCCATGCGTTCTCCTCATGAGCTAAATTGAACTGTGTCTCTGCATGATTCCTTGCTTCTTGTCTGTTTAATCGACGTGATCAGTGTTTGAAGCTGACAGTGTGATGATTGGGGCAATGGTGGTGGCAGAGTCCCTGAGGAACCTGAAGGAGATATTGTCAAGCGACCGGGCTATTAAATTGTTTTTGTTTTGTTTTGTTCATGCCCTCACAGAGGATGTGCCGCCGTCTCCTGGCGCTGTACGAGCTGCCCAGCTGGGGGCGCTGCGAGCTCACCCTGTCGCTGCTGCAGGAGCCCAACGTGTCGTACACCCTGGAGGACGTGGTGGAAGCCGTGAAGGGGTCGCACGACCGCGACTTCATCAGGCGCGTCCTCAACAACGAGTGTCCGTGCTGCCTCAGCGTCTTCCCGCACAGCAAGGTGAGGGCGCCGTGGCGGTCCCTACACGGGCGTCGGAGTCTAACCAAGAACCTCCGATTGTGCGCAGATGCGCTCGCTGACCTCGTGCCAGTGCGCCGTGTGCCAGGAGTGCTTCACCCAGCACTTCACCATCACCGTGCGGGACAAACACATCCGGGACATGGTGTGTCCCATCTGCCGCGGGCCGGACATCAACGACCCCGAGCAGCTGGAAAGTTACTTCTCCACGCTGGACATCCAGGTGAGACCGCTGACCACGCCGCTGTGGACCACGCCTTCACCTGCGACTTTCTGCAGCTGAGGGAATGTCTGACGGCCGACGTCTACGACCTCTTCCACAAAAAGCTGACGGAGCACGTTCTGATGAAGGAACCCAAGTTCCTGTGGTGCTGCCATGTGAGTCCAGTCCATAGTGGATCTAACATAATAGTGAGAGTCCAGTCCATAGTGGATCTAACATAAGAGTGAAAGTCTAGTCCATAGTGGATCTAACATAAGAGTGAAAGTCCAGTCCATAGTGGATCTAACATAAGAGTGAAAGTCCGGTCCATAGTGGATCTAACATAAGAGTGAAAGTCCGGTCCATAGTGGATCTAACATAAGAGTGAAAGTCCGGTCCATAGTGGATCTAACATAAGAGTGAGAGTCCAGTCCATAGTGGATCTAACATAATAGTGAGAGTCCAGTCCATAGTGGATCTAACATAAGAGTGAAAGTCCGGTCCATAGTGGATCTAACATAAGAGTGAAAGTCTAGTCCATAGTGGATCTAACATAAGAGTGAAAGTCCAGTCCATAGTGGATCTAACATAAGAGTGAAAGTCCGGTCCATAGTGGATCTAACATAAGAGTGAAAGTCTGGTCCATAGTGGATCTAACATAATAGTGAGAGTCCAGTCCATAGCGGATCTAACATAATAGTGAGAGTCCAGTCCATAGTGGATCCAACATAATTGTGAGAGTCCAGTCCATAGTGGATCTAACATAATAATAGTGAGAGTCCAGTCCATAGTGGATCCAACATAATAGTGAGAGTCCAGTCCATAGTGGATCCAACATAATAGTGAGAGTCCAGTCCATAGTGGATCTAACATAATAGTGAGAGTCCAGTCCATAGTGGATCTAACATAATAGTGAGAGTCCAGTCCATAGTGGATCTAACATAATAGTGAGAGTCCAGTCCATAGTGGATCTAACATAATAGTGAGAGTCCAGTCCATAGTGGATCTAACATAATAGTAAGAGTCCAGTCCATAGTGGATCTAACATAATAGTAAGAGTCCAGTCCATAGTGGATCTAACATAATAGTAAGAGTCCAGTCCATAGTGGATCTAACATAATAGTGAGAGTCCAGTCCATAGTGGATCTAACATAAGAGTGACAGTCCAGTCCATAGTGGACCTAACGTAATAGTGAGAGTCCAGTCCATAGTGGATCTAACATAAGAGTGAGAGTCCAGTCCATAGTGGATCTAGCATAATAGTGAGAGTCCAGTCCATAGTGGATCTAACATAATAGTGAGAGTCTAGTCCATAGTGGATCTAACATAATAGTGAGAGTCCAGTCCATAGTGGATCTAACATAATAGTGAGCGAGTCCAGTCCATAGTGGACCTAACGTAATAGTGAGAGTCCAGTCCATAGTGGATCTAACATAATAGTGAGAGTCCAGTCCATAGTGGATCTAACATAATAGTGAGAGTCTAGTCCATAGTGGATCTAACATAATAGTGAGAGTCCAGTCCATAGTGGATCTAACATAATAGTGAGCGAGTCCAGTCCATAGTGGATCTAACATAATAGTGAGAGTCCAGCACTGCAAAATTAGCTAGAAATAAGCTAGCATAATAATGTTAGCATGCTAAAAGGTGTCATTCGTCAAGTAACAAAATATCTTACTCTTAGGTCTGTTACATATATATATATATATATATATATATATATAATATTAGAATACTAAATGATTGTGCCACTTTGGACACCCCTGATTTAATCCATGCACATTTGTAGTCTGCTTTTGTATTTTACTTATTTTTTTTATGTATATAAATCCCATTAAATATTTTTTTTTATATTTACATCTCAGTGCACGTCAGGCTTCATCAATGACGGCGAGCAGCTGAAAGTCACATGTCTGTCCTGCTGCAAGAGTTTCTGCGCTCAGTGCAAGAAGCCTGTGAGGGACAACACGGATGGAAGTATTTCCAACCAGCAAGTGTGTGAGTTGGAAGTTGACGGTGTGTGTGTGTGTGTGTGTGTGTGTGTGTGTGTGTGTGTGTGTGTGTGTGTGTGTGTGTGTGTGTGTTTGTGTTTGTGTTTGTGTTTGTGTCTGCGTGTGTGTGTTGTCAGTGGGAGCCTCAGCACCAGGATCTGACCTGCGGGCAGTTCCAGCAGTGGAAGCGGGACAATGACCCGGAGTACCAGAAGCAGGGCCTGGCTGGCTACCTGAGAGACAACGGCATCAGTGAGTGTCCTGCACAAGTGTAACTCATGTCCTCGTCGTCTTATTAGATTAGATTAGATAGTACTTTATGGATGCACCTCCAGTGCTTTGCAGGCTGGGAACCTTTCTGACACTCCCGGGGGTTTTAGCAGGGCCCAAGAAAACTTCAGAAAAAAGGACACTTTTTCAACGGTTGACTTTCCTAAAATGTCCCGAAATCCGAGTGTTCAACATTCTGTTGTTAAATTTTTTTATTTATTTTTTACTTTGCTTCAATGGAAAGGGCGTCGTACTCATTTTCATGGTGGACCACATTGGAGGTACCAAAGCCCGTGATAATAAAAGCCCTTAAATCAATCAATCAATCAATGTTCACTTATATAGCCCTAAATCACAAGTGTCTCAAAGGGCTGCACAAACCACCACGACATCCTCTGTTCAGATCCCACATCAGGGCAAGGAAAAACTCAACCCAATTGGATGACTGAGAAACCTTGGAAGGGACCGCAGATGTGAATCTAACATAATAGTGTGAGTCCAGTCCATAGTGGATTTAACATAATAGTGTGAGAGTCCAGTCCATAGTGGATCTAACATAATAGTGAGAGTCCAGTCCATAGTGGATCTAACATAATAGTGAGAGAGTCCAGTCCATAGTGGATCTAACATAATAGTGAGAGAGTTCAGTCCATAGTGGATCTAACATAATAGTGAGAGTCCAGTCCATAGTGGATCTAACATAATAGTGAGAGAGTTCAGTCCATAGTGGATCTAACATAATAGTGAGAGAGTTCAGTCCATAGTGGATCTAACATAATAGTGAGAGAGTTCAGTCCATAGTGGATCTAACATAATAGTGAGAGTCCAGTCCATAGTGAATCTGACATAATAGTGAGAGTCCAGTCCATAGTGAATCTGACATAATAGTGAGAGTCCAGTCCATAGTGGATCTAACATAATAGTCCAGTCCATAGTGGATCTAACATAATAGTGAGAGTCCAGTCCATGGTGGATCTAGCATAATAGTGTGAGAGTCCAGTCCATAGTGGATCTAGCATAATATTGTGAGAGTCCAGTCCATAGTGAATCTGACATCATAGTGAGAGTCCAGTCCATGGTGGATCTAACATAATAGTGTGAGAGTCCAGTCCATAGTGGATCTAACATAATAGTGAGAGTCAAGTCCATAGTGGATCCAACATAATGGTGAGAGTCCAGTCCATAGTGGATCTAACATAATAGTGAGAGTCCAGTCCATAGTGGATCTGACATCATAGTGAGAGTCCAGTCCATAGTGGATCTAACATAATATTGTGAGCGTCCAGTCCCAAGTAGATCCAACATAATAGTGAGAGTCCAGTCCATAGTGGATTTAACATAATAGTGAGAGTCCAGTCTGTAGTGGATCTAAAATAATAGTAATAGTCAAGTCCATAGTGGATCTTACATACTAGTGACAGTCCAGTCCCAAGTGGATCTAACATAATAGTGAGAGTCCAGTCCATACTGGAATTAACATAATATTGTGAGAGTCCAGTCCATAGTGGATTTAAAATAATATTGTGAGAGTCCAGTCCATGGTGGATCTAACATAATAGTGTGAGAGTCCAGTCCATAGTGGATCTAACATAATAATGTGAGAGTCCAGTCCATAGTGGATCTAACATAATAATGTGAGAGTCCAGTCCATAGTGGATCTAACATAATAGTGAGAGTCCAGTCCATAGTGGATCTAACATAATAGTGAGAGTCCAGTCTATAGTGGATTTAACATAATAGTGAGAGTCCAGTCCATACTGGATTTAACATAATATTGTGAGAGTCCAGTCCATAGTGGATCTAACATAATATAGTGAGAGTCCAGTCCCAAGTAGATCTAACATAATAGTGTGAGAGTCCAGTCCATAGTGGATCTAACATAATATTGTGAGAGTCCAGTCCATAGTGGATCTGACATAATAGTGAGAGTCCAGTCCCAAGTAGATCTAACACAATAGTGTGAGAGTCCAGTCCATAGTGGATTTAACATAATAGTGAGAGTCCAGTCCATAGTGGATCTAACATAATAATGTGAGAGTCCAGTCCATAGTGGATCTAACATAGTATTGTGAGAGTCCAGTCCATAGTGGATCTAACATAATAATGTGAGAGTCCAGTCCATAGTGGATCTAACATAGTATTGTGAGAGTCCAGTCCATAGTGGATCTAATATAATATTAGTGAGAGTCCAGTCCAAAGTGGAAAGTGGATTTTACATAATAGTGTGAGAGTTCAGTCCATAGTGGATCTAACATAGTATTGTGAGAGTCCAGTCCATAGTGGATCTAACATAATAGTGAGAGTCCAGTCCATAGTGGATCTAACATAATAATGTGAGAGTCCAGTCCATAGTGGATCTAACGTAATAATGTGAGAGTCCAGTCCATTGTGGTAAGAATTTAGTGAAGTCTATCTTCTTTTTTTTCAATGTTCCTTGCACAGCACCGTTTGGTTCTCAGTAAATTTTGTGGTACGAATTTAGAGAAGTCGATTTTTTTCCCCCACGTTCCTTGCACAGCACCGGCCGATCTTAGGAGTTTTTCAGAGGGTTCTAAGTCCTTACATTTTGTAGCAAAAATCTGTTTTCCTTTTCATGAGAATTGAATGTTGACGCCATCTTGTCCCCAGCCTGTCCTCACTGCCGCTTCCAGTACGCGCTGACGAAAGGCGGCTGCATGCACTTCACCTGCTTCCACTGCAGGTACCAGTTCTGCAGCGGCTGCAACAACCCCTACTACAAGGTGAGCCCGCACACACCCCACCTTGGTGGCGGTGACACCAGCCTAATATTCATGGCGTGTCAAAGATGAGCTGCAGGACGGAGGCGTGCAGCTACACGGGCCTCCACGCCCACCACCCCCGCGACTGCCTCTTCTACATGCGGGACTGGGAGTCGGCCAGACTGCAAGCTCTGCTGCAAGTAGGAAAAACTGCCCGTGTCCTCTCTCTGTGACGTCCTCTTTCTGATCGGGGCTTTGTTTGTCAGAGGAGTGGCGTGGACTTCAACACGGAGCCTTCCGATGCACAGCAGACAGGTGAGCGCGACTTCCGCTCCACACGTCACCTGTGTCAAGTTGCCCCCCCCCCCTTACAATTGCAAAGATCGCAATAACATTAGTTTGCGCCGTAAAAAAATGTCACGTCACGGTTTAGTTGTTATAAAATACATCAAATATGCGCCTACCTTGAATTCAATCAATGTTTACTTATATAGCCCTAAATCACTAGTGTCTCAAAGGGCTGCACAAACCACCACGACATCCTCGGTAGGCCCACATAAGGGCAAGGAAAACTCCCACCCAGTGGGACGTCGGTGACAATGATGACTATGAGAACCTTGGAGAGGAGGAAAGCAATGGATGTCGAGCGGGTCTAACATGATACTGTGAAAGTTCAATCCATAATGGATCCAACACAGCAGCGAGAGTCCAGTCCAAAGCGGATCCAACACAGCAGCGAGAGTCCCGTTCACAGCGGAGCCGGCAGGAAACCATCCCAAGCGGAGGCGGATCAGCAGCGCAGAGATGTCCCCAGCCGATACACAGGCAAGCAGTACATGGCCACCGGATCGGACCGGACCCCCCTCCACAAGGGAGAGTGGGACATAGAAGAAAAAGAAAAGAAACGGCAGATCAACTGGTCTAAAAAGGGAGTCTATTTAAAGGCTAGAGTGTACAAATGAGTTTTAAGGTGAGACTTAAATGCTTCTACCGAGGTGGCAGGCAAAACTCGCTCACCAAATTAATAAGCGCATGCTTACTTTTACCGCCGGATCGAATTCGTGACGTCGCGAGTGACGCTTCCCCTGCCGTTTTTTTTCAGAATGGCGGAGGTGTTTATTTTTTGTTTTTACTATGTGTAAACCAGGGGTCTTGTTCCACAGCCATACAGATCACGCTAATGGTTGTCATATAAAACAATTTTAACACTCTTACTAATATGCACCACACTCTGTGAACCCACACCAAATAAGAATAACAAACACATTTCTGGAGAGTATTGGCTCTGTGGCGCATTTTAAACGCCGCATAGGGATTTCCCATAATGCCGTGTATCCGTGTCTCTTGGATATATTATACCAGAGCCGGAGTCTTCTGAACGCAGATTTCTTGCCGGGACATATGGTACAATACAATCGGCAAGATAAGCTGGAGCTAGACCGTGTAGTATTTTATACGTAAGTAGTAAAACCTTAAAGTCACATCGTAAGTGCACAGGAAGCCAGTGCTGGTGAGTCAGTATAGGAGCCATCTGTCATCATTTGTAAAAACAACAAAAACAACCATGATTTTAAGACACAGACACCACAATTTGCAACAAAAATGCTGTCATGGATAAATATAATACACATTAAGTTGATGTGTCAATCATAATGTGAGCAGCTTTGATTGCTCCAAAGCCCATTTTTAACTTCAATTGCAAATGTAGAGTAATCTGTTAAACTTTTCACGATTGTTGTGAGGTTTGTAGTCGAAATAGAACACAGCAAAGGTAAGGTTTAACTATATATTTGAATAACAAAAGGTGCTAGAAAACAAATTTACTGGAGCCCAAAAAAAGGCAAACAAAAGTCGCTAGCATGAAAGCTAGGATAAACAAATAGTAAACTAAACTGGCACATAGGCACACCAAGGGGAAAAAAAAAAACATTTAGCATGAGAGCTAAGAATGAATAAAAGTGCGCAGCGTGAGAGCTCGCGAGAATAATACAGGAATTGCGTGTAAGCAAAGGTGCAAAGCAGACGCACCGTTGTGTGGAAACAAACTAGAGTCCCTGGCAGAAGAATGAAAAGAGGAAGAGGAACAGCGAACAGGTGTGCAGGAACCGGGAGTAACAGCTGAAACTAACAAGTAACCATGGTGATGGACTAAACGGGAAATAAACGGTTCAAAATGGAGAATGAGAACAAAGATGGAAAAATAAACAATAATATGGGAAGATTCGAGTCACGGATCGCAACAAGGTTGTTCCATTCCTTTATGGCTTTATATCAAAAAGCTGTGTTGGCCCTGTGATGAGGTGGCGACTTGTCCAGGGTGTACCCCGCCTTCCGCCCGATTGTAGCTGAGATAGGCGCCAGCGCCCCCCGCGACGGATGGATGGATAAAAAAGCTGACTGTGCAAAAGATGTTTTACATCTGGGTACGCTACACTGCCACCTGGTGGAGGCTCGTGTGTTTCCAGTTGTCACAGCAGATGTAAACTGGACAAAGTGCTTAAGTGGCGCTGGTGCAGTGTTATTTAGGATTCGATGGGCCATTCGTATTGATGCTAATCTTTGAACATTAGCTAAGTTTAACAATCTGTATTTTTGGAGAAGTAAATGTCATTCCTTGGCGGTCCTTGGAACCCAAACAGTGCGAGTCTGTCGCAGTGCTTTACATTTTCCATCCATCCATTTCCTACCGCTTATTCCCTTTGGGGTCGCGGGGAGCGCTGGTGCCTATTTCAGCTACAATCGGGCGGAAGCCGGGGTACACCCTGGACAAGTCGTCACCTTATCACAGGGCTAGTAGTGAAATTTGTATAGTATTATTTTGGAATATCTGTGAATATTCTCAGTCCATGCATTCCTCAAATCTTTTCCTTCAGTGCCTGATTAACGAGTTTATCATTCATAACTAGATCCCCCTAACCCAGTGGTTCTCAACCTTTTTTCAGAGACGTACCCCCTGTGAACATTTTTTTAATTCAAGTACCCCCTAATCAGAGCAAAGCATTTTTGGTTGAAAAAAAAAAAGAGATAAAGAAGTAAAATACAGCACTATGTCATCAGTTTCTGATTTATTAAATTGTATAACAGTGCAAAATGTTGCTCATTTGTAGTGGTCTTTCTTGAACTATTTGGAAAAAAATAAATAAAAACAACTAAAAATTGTTGAAAAATAAACAAGTGACTCAATTATAAATAAAGATTTCTACACATAGAAGTAATCATCAACTCTTTGGGGATTGTAATAGAGATCCATCTGGATTCATGAACTGAATTTTAAACATTTCTTCACAAAAAAGAAATCTTTAACATCAATATTTACGGAACATGTCCACAAAAAAAATCTAGCTGTCAACACTGAATATTGCATTGTTGCATTTCTTTTCACAGTTTATGAACTTGCGTTCATATTTTGTTTAAGTATTATTCATTAAATATATTTATAAAGGATTTTTTGAAATGTTGCTATTTTTAGAATATTTTTTTAAAAACCTCACGTACCCCTTGGCCTACCTTCAAGTACCCCCAGGGCTGCGCGTACCGCCATTTGAGTTAAAATCTCTCCAAACTTTTTTTGCTGATTTGTGCTGCAAAAATGTTTGTTTTATAGGAATAAAAAAATGTAGTTTTTAATGTTGTCGACGTGTTGTTATTCATAACCAGCCCCGTAACATAAAAACTATGATGGTAGCACAAACCAGCACAAAAGTGTAGTACAAACAAATAGGACAAGTTGGGGGAGATTCTGATAACATGGGAGAGGTGCTGGTTTTTGGATAATGTCACCTTAGTAACATTAAAACCTAAATAACCTAAAAACTGTGATAGTCAAAAAAATGTGTAGTACAAACAAATGGAACTAGTTTGGGGAGATCTGACAATAATGGAGGGCTGATGGTTTTGGATAATGTCCCCATGGTAACATTAGAACTTAAATAACATAAAGCTATGATAGTTAGACAGAAAAAATGTAGCACAAACCAGCACAAATGTGTAGTACAAACATATGGGATGTCTTGTCCGTGTTTTAGTCATGTTCGGTTTTGTTTTTGGACTCTTTGTGCACTTTTCTTTGTTTTGTCACCATAGCAACCCATTAGTTTTCACCTGTCCGCATGTCACGCACCTGTCTCACGTTTTTCACTCGCACACCTGTCACTATTCACCACAGCATTATTTAAACCTGTGTATCCCAGGTAGTCAGCCTGGCGACTTTACCTTTACCCACGTCATGCCATTAGGGTTGGGTATTGTTTGAATTTGAACGATTCCGATTCCTTGTTTTGATTCCGATTCCTGACGATTGTCGATTCCGATTCTTCTTGTGCAATGTGTACAATGGTATGTATTTTGGGTTGAGAGTTTTCACCATATCCCTGCAAACATAAACAAACATGTAATGTTGCTTTTACTGTTTATCTTTTAGCTTAGCTCTAACGCAGGGGTGCCCATTACGTCGATCGCGAGCTACCAGTCGACCGCGGGGGGTGTGTCAGTCGATCTCCAGCCAGGCTTTTAAAAAAAAAATAGACCTAAAAATGAGTGATCATCAATCTTCACCAAGACGTCACTTAAATGACATTCACGGTACCGGAGGGTCTTGTGAGATGACGCTGGCTGCTGCAAGATCATTATTATGAAAATATGACCGAGAGGAAGGCGAGAAACACTTTTTATTTCAACAGACTCTCGCGCCGTACCTTCCGTCAAAACTCTAAAGGCCGACTGCACATTTCCTATCTTCACAATAAAAGCCCTGCTTCATGCTGCCTGCGCTAACAAAATAAGAGTCTCGGAAAGCTGGCGTGCACAAGTGATGTGCACGCCAGCTTTCTGAGGGATCGCTTGTGCACGCCAGTTTTCCGATATACTCGATATATCGATATACTCGATATATCGCGGGTTTGTCTCTGTGCGATACAGAAAATGACTATATGGTGATATTGGAGTTTACGTTCTCACGCAGTCGCTTACACGACAGGCTCTTCTCACACGTTCTTGTCTCTGCTTCTCACAGAGAAGTAAAACAAGCGCACCTTTTTACGTACGTCACATACGTTTACGCCCACGCGGGTCAGAGAGGTAGCGGCACGGTAACGTTAGCTGTGGTGCTAACGGAGCGGTGCGAGTGGTAATACGGGAGAAAGAAGGTGCGGATCTGGTAACAAATGAAGGAAGAATTAATTACCAAGAAGAACAGCAGGGGGTCCATCATGTGGCGGTGGTTTGACTTCAAGCGGGAAGATGTCGAACATACAACCGTAATCAATCAATCAATGTTTATTTATATAGCCCCAAATCACAAATGTCTCAAAGGACTGCACAAATCATTACGACTACAACATCCTCGGAAGAACCCACAAAAGGGCAAGGAAAACTCACACCCAGTGGGCAGGGAGAATTCACATCCAGTAGGACGCCAGTGACAATGCTGACTATGAGAAACCTTGGAGAGGACCTCAGATGTGGGCAACCCCCCCACCCCCCCCTCTAGGGGACCGAAAGCAATGGATGTCGAGCGGGTCTAACATGATACTGTGAAAGTTCAATCCATGGTGGCTCCAACACAGCCGCGAGAGTTCAGTTCAAAGCGGATCCAAGACAGCAGCGAGAGTCCCGTCCACAGGAAACCATCCCAAGCGGAGGCGGATCAGCAGCGTAGAGATGTCCCCAACCGATACACAGGCGAGCGGTCCATCCTGGGTCTGGACTCTGGACAGCCAGTACTTCATCCATGGTCATCGAACCGGACCCTCTCCACAAGGGAGGGGGGGACATAGGAGAAAAAAGAAAAGACGCGGCAGATCAACTGGTCTAAAAAGGAGGTCTATTTAAAGGCGAGAGTATACAGATGAGTTTTAAGGAGAGACTTAAATGCTTCTACTGAGGTAGCATCTCGAACTGTTACCGGGAGGGCATTCCAGAGTACTGGAGCCCGAACGGAAAACGCTCTATAGCCCGCAGACTTTTTTTGGGCTCTAGGAATCACTAATAAGCCGGAGTCTTTTGAACGCAGATTTCTTGCCGGGACATATGGTACAATACAATCGACAAGATAGGCTGGAGCTAGACCGTGTAGTATTTTATACGTAAGTAGTAAAACCTTAAAGTCACATCTTAAGTGCACAGGAAGCCAGTGCAGGTGAGCCAGTATAGGTGTATATATAGGTATATATGTATATAAGTATATACAGTATAGGTGTATATATAGGTATATATGTATATAAGTATATACAGTATAGATGTATATATAGGTATATATGTATATAAATTGGCCCTAGTGTTTGAATGTGAGTGTGAATGTTGTCTGTCTATCTGTGTTGGCCCTGCGATGAGGTGGCGACTTGTCCAGGGTGTACGCCGCCTTCCGCCCGATTGTAGCTGAGATAGGCGCCAGCGCCCCCCGCGACCCCAAAAGGGAATAAGCGGTAGAAGATGGATGGATGGATGTATATAAGTATATACAGTATAGGTGTATATATAGGTATATATGTATATAAGTATATACAGTATAGGTGTATATACATGTATATAAGTATATACAGTATAGGTGTATATATAAGTATATATGTATATAAGTATATACAGTATAGGTGTATATATAGGTATATATGTATATAAGTATATACAGTACAGGCGTAATGTGATCAAACTTTCTTGTTCTTGTCAAAAGTCTAGCAGCCGCATTTTGTACCAACTGTAATCTTTTAATGCTAGACATGGGGAGACCCGAAAATAATACGTTACAGTAATCGAGACGAGACGTAACAAACGCATGGATAATGATCTCGGCGTCTTTAGTGGACAAAATGGAGCGAATTTTAGCGATATTACGGAGATGAAAGAAGGCCGTTTTAGTAACGCTTTTAATGTGTGACTCAAAGGAGAGAGTTGGGTCGAAGATAATACCCAGATTCTTTACCAAGTCACCTTGTTTTATTATTTGGTTGTCAAATGTTAAAGTTGTATTATTAAATAGAGGTCGGTGTCTAGCAGGACCGATAATCAGCATTTCCGTTTTTTTGGCGTTAAGTTGCAAAAAATTAGCGGACATCCATTGTTTAATTTCATTAAGACACGCCTCCAGCTGACTACAGTCCGGCGTGTTGGTCAGCTTTAGGGGCATGTAAAGTTGGGTGTCATCAGTATGTGGAAAAAGCGCTGCTGCAAAAAGTAGCATCACTGCTAACATGTAGCATCATTTGAAAAGTCACGTGCTAGAGCAGTGGTTCTCAAACAGGGGTACGCGTACCCCTGGGGGTACTTGAAGGTATGCCAAGGGGTACGTGAGATTTTTTTTTTAAATATTCTATAAATGGCAACAATTCAAAAATCCTTTATAAATATATTTATTGAATAATATTCCAACAAATTATGAATGTAAGTTCATAAACTGTGAAAAGAAATACAACAATGCAATATTCAGTGTTGACAGCTAGATTTTTTGTGGACATGTTCCATAAATATTGATGTTAAAGAGTTCTTTTTTTGTGAAAAAATGTTTAGAATTCAGTTGATGAATCCAGATGGATCTCTATTACAATCCCCAAAGAGTTGATGATTACTTCTATGTGTAGAAATTTTTATTTATAATTGAATCACTTGTTTATTTTTCAGCAAGTTTTTAGTTATTTGTATATCTTTTTTTCCAAATAGTTCAAGAAAGACCACTACAAATGAGCAATACTTTGCACTGTTATACAATTTAATAAATCAGAAACTGATGACATAGTGCTGTATTTTACTTCTTTATCTCTTTTTTTCAATCAAAAATTGTTTGCTCTGATTAGGGCAGTGGTCCCCAACCACCGGGGCCCAATTGGTACCGGGCCGCAGAAGATTTTTTTATCCATTTTTTATAAAAAAAAAAATTTGTTTTATTATTTTTTATTTATTTATTAAATCAACATAAAAAACACAATATACACTTACAATTAGTGCACCAACCACAAAAACCTCCCTTTTTCATGACAAAGAAAGAAAAAAGAAAAAATCTATTGACATCATGCACAAAAGTGCACTTTATTTGTTTGAAACTATTGTAGTGGCGTTCTGTACAAAAAGTGCACTTTAATTTTGTGTTATTTTGATATGTCATCTTAGTGACATCATGCACAAAAGTGCACTTTATTTGTTTGAAACTATTGTAGTGGCGTTCTGTACAAAAAGTGCACTTTAATTTAGTGTTGTTTTGATACGTCATCTTAGTGACATCATGCACAAAAGTGCACTTTATTTGTTTGAAACTATTGTAGTGGTGTTCTGTACAAAAAGTACACTTTTATTTAGTGTTTTGATATGTCATCTATTGACATCATGCACAAAAGTGCACTTTATTTGTTTGAAACTATTGTAGTGGCGTTCTGTACAAAAAGTGCACTTTAATTTAGTGTTGTTTTGATACGTCATCTTACTGACATCATGCACAAAAGTGCACTTTATTTGTTTGAAACTATTGTAGTGGCGTTCTGTACAAAAAGTGCACTTTAATTTAGTGTTGTTTTGATATGTCATCTATTGACATCATGCACAAAAGTGCACTTTATTTGTTTGAAACTATTGTAGTTGCGTTCTGTACACAAAGTGCACTTTAATTTAGTGTTGTTTTGATATGTCATCTTAGTGACATCATGCACAAAAGTGCACTTTATTTGTTTGAAACTATTGTAGTGGCGTTCTGTACAAAAAGTGCACTTTAATTCAGTGTTGTTTTGATACGTCATCTTAGTGACATCATGCACAAAAGTGCACTTTATTTGTTTGAAACTATTGTAGTGGTGTTCTGTACAAAAAGTGCACTTTAATTTAGAGTTGTTTTGATATGTCATCTATTGACATCATGCACAAAAGTGCACTCATAGCCTGTTTTAAAACAGGGGTAGGGAACCTATGGCTCTAGAGCCAGATGTGGCTCTTTTGATGACTACATATGGCTCTCAGATAATTATATTTATATAGCGCTTTTCTCTAGTGACTCCAAGCGCTTTACAAAGTGACACCCAATATCTAAGTTACATTTAAACCAGTGTGGGTGGCACTGGGGGCAGGTGTGTAATGTGTCTTGCCCAAGGACACAACGGCAGTGACTAGGATGGCGGAAGCGGGAATCGAACCTGGAACCCTCAGGTTGCTAGCACGGCCACTCTCCTAACCGAGCTATTCCGAGTAACCGTGTAATACTCTTCCATATCAGTAGGTGGCAGTCGGTAGCTAATTGCTTTGTAGATGTGGGAAACAGCGGGAGGCAGAGTGCAGGTAAAAAGGTGTCTAATGCTTAAACCAGGGGTAGGGAACCTATGGCTCTATGTCATCTATTAACATCATGCACAAAAGTGCACTGTATTTGTTTGAAACTATTGTAGTGGTGTTCTGTACAAAAAGTGCACTTTAACTTAGTGTTGTTTTGATACGTCATCTTAGTGACATCATGCACAAAAGTGCACTTTATTTGTTTGAAACTATTGTAGTGGCGTTCTGTACAAAAAGTGCACTTTAATTTAGTGTTGTTTTGATATGTCATCTTACTGACATCATGCACAAAAGTGCACTTTATTTGTTCGAAACTATTGTAGTGGCGTTCTGTACAAAAAGTGCACTTTAATTTAGTGTTGTTTTGATATGTCATCTATTGACATGCACAAAGTGCACTTTATTTGTTTTGAAACTATTGTAGTGGCGTTCTGTACAAAAAGTGCACTTTAATTTAGTGTTGTTTTGATATGTCATCTTACTGACATCATGCACAAAAGTGCACTTTATTTGTTTGAAACTATTGTAGTGGTGTTCTGTACAAAAAGTGCACTTTAATTTAGAGTTGTTTTGATATGTCATCTATTGACATCATGCACAAAAGTGCACTTTATTTGTTTGAAACTATTGTAGTGGCGTTCTGTACAAAAAGTGCACTTTAATTTAGTGTTGTTTTGATATGTCATCTTAGTGACATCATGCACAAAAGTGCACTTTATTGGTTTGAAACTATTGTAGTGGCGTTCTGTACACAAAGTGCACCTTAATTTAGTGTTTTTTTGATATTTCATCTATTGACATCATGCACAAAAGTGCACTTTATTTGTTTTAAACTATTGTAGTGGCGTTCTGTACAAAAAGTGCACTTTAATTTAGTGTTATTTTGATATGTCATCTTAGTGACATCATGCACAAAAGTGCACTTTATTTGTTTGAAACTATTGTAGTGGCTTTCTGTACAAAAAGTGCACTTTAATTTAGTGTTGTTTTGATATGTCATCTATTGACATCATGCACAAAAGTGCACTCATAGCCTGTTTTAAAACAGGGGTAGGGAACCTATGGCTCTAGAGCCAGATGTGGCTCTTTTGATGACTACACATGGCTCTCAGATCATTATATTTATATAGCGCTTTTCTCTAGTGACTCCAAGCGCTTTACAAAGTGACACCCAATATCTAAGTTACATTTAAACCAGTGTGGGTGGCACTGGGGGCAGGTGTGTAATGTGTCTTGCCCAAGGACACAACGGCAGTGACTAGGATGGCGGAAGCGGAAATCGAACCTGGAACCCTCAGGTTGCTAGCACGGCCACTCTCCTAACCGAGCTATTCCGAGTAACCGTGTAATACTCTTCCATATCAGTAGGTGGCAGTCGGTAGCTAATTGCTTTGTAGATGTGGGAAACAGCGGGAGGCAGAGTGCAGGTAAAAAGGTGTCTAATGCTTAAACCAGGGGTAGGGAACCTATGGCTCTATGTCATCTATTAACATCATGCACAAAAGTGCACTGTATTTGTTTGAAACTATTGTAGTGACGTTCTGTACAAAAAGTGCACTTTAATTTAGTGTTGTTTTGATATGTATCTTAGTGACATCATGCACAAGAGTGCACTTTATTTGTTTGAAACTATTGTAGTGGCGTTCTGTACAAAAAGTGCACTTTAATTTAGTGTTATTTTGATACGTCATCTTAGTGACATCATGCACAAAAGTGCACTTTATTTGTTTGAAACTATTGTAGTGGCGTTCTGTACAAAAAGTGCACTTTAATTTAGTCTTGTTTTGATATGTCATCTTACTGACATCATGCACAAAAGTGCACTCATAGCTTGTTTTGAAATGTCTCTAACGTGTGACGCAGACGCGTGCGGCGTGATGGAGCAGAAAGACGAAGGAGGTCAGCAGATCGATTCCCCGTGCGGCGGCCAGTCCCAGCCTGGCCAGGCCGGACTCTGCGAGTGAGTTTTTTTTTTTTTGCTTTTGCAGCCAACGAAATGATTCCCGTCACGCTGCGCCGTCGTTAAAAGACTCCGACGTTGCTGTGGCTTTCAGGAAGCACTACAAAGAATACCTGGTGAGTCTCATCAACGCCCACTCCATTGACCCCGCCCCTCTGTATGACAACCACGACCTGGTGCGGGCCTGCGAGAGGTACCAGGTGGACACGCAGCGGGGAGAGGGCGAGGACGACGGCGCTCACCACGCTCGTCTGCTGAAGGTGAGACACGCCTCAATGGGATGGTTACTCCACTTTCAACTTCATCTGGGAACGGCATCAAGTTAGTTACAAACCCCGTTTCATATGAGTTGCTGATATTTTTAAAGGCCTACTGAAAGCCACTACTAGCGACCACGCAGTCTGATAGTTTATATATCAATGATGAAATATTAACATTGCAACACATGCCAATACTAAATTGCAATTTTAAATTCCCGGCGGAAGTACCATGCTAAAACGTCGCGGTATGATGACGTGTGCGCGTGACGTCACGCTTTGTAGCGGACATTTTGTTCCAGCACCGTTCCCAGCTCTAAGTCGTCTCTTTTCATCGCATAATTCCACGGTATTATGAACATCCGTGTTGCTGAATCTTTTGCAATTTGTTCAATGAATAATGGAGACGTCAAAGAAGAAAGCTGTAGGTGGGAAGCGGCATGGTGTAGTGGGTAGAGCGGCTATACCAGAAACCTGAGGGTCGCAGGTTCGCTTCCCACCTATTGACATCCACTTTCAACTTCATCTGGGAATGGCATCAAGTTAGTTACAAACCCCGTTTCATATGAGTTGCTGATATTTTTAAAGGCCTACTGAAAGCCACTACTACCAACCACACAGTCTGATAGTTTATATATCAATGATGAAATATTAACATTGCAACACATGCCAATACGGCCGCTTTAGTTTACTAAATTGCAATTTTAAATTTCCCGGCGGAAGTACCATGCTAAAACGTCGCGGTATGATGACGTGTGCACGTGACGTCACGCTTTGTAGCGGACATTTTGTTCCAGCACCGTTCCCAGCTCTAAGTCGTCTCTTTTCACCGCATAATTCCACGGTATTATGGACGTCTGTGTCGCCGAATCTTTTGCAATTTGTTCAATGAATAATGGAGACGTGAAAGAAGAAAGCTGTAAGTGGGAAGCGGCATGGCGTAGTGGGTAGAGCGGCTATACCAGAAACCTGAGGGTTGCAGGTTCGCTTCCCACCTATTGACATCCACTTTCAACTTCATTTGGGAATGGCATCAAGTTAGTTACAAACCCCGTTTCATATGAGTTGCTGATATTTTTAAAGGCCTACTGAAACCCACTACTACCAACCACGCAGTCTGATAGTTTATATATCAATGATGAAATATTAACATTGCAACACATGCCAATACTAAATTGCAATTTAAAATTTCCCGGCGCAAGTATCATGCTAAAACGTCGCGGTATGATGACGTGTGCGCGTGACGTCACGCTTTGTAGTGGACATTTTGTTCCAGCACCGTTCCCAGCTCTAAGTCGTCTCTTTTCACCGCATAATTCCACGGTATTATGGACTTCTGTGTCGCTGAATCTTTTGCAATTTGTTCAATGAATAATGGAGACGTCAAAGAAGAAAGCTGTAGGTGGGAAGCGGCATGGCGTAGTGGGTAGAGCGGCTATACCAGAAACCTGAGGGTTGCAGGTTCGCTTCCCACCTATTGACATCCACTTTCAACTTCATCTGGGAATGGCATCAAGTTAGTTACAAACCCCGTTTCATATGAGTTGCTGATATTTTTAAAGGCCTACTGAAAGCCACAACTAGCGACCACGCAGTTTAATAGTTTATATATCAATGATGAAATATTAACATTGCAACACATGCCAATACGGCCGCTTTAGTT
This sequence comes from Nerophis ophidion, assembly GCF_033978795.1. Taxonomy (NCBI): domain Eukaryota; kingdom Metazoa; phylum Chordata; class Actinopteri; order Syngnathiformes; family Syngnathidae; genus Nerophis; species Nerophis ophidion. The sequence continues at coordinate 6,268,955 of NC_084625.1, forward strand.
TACTAAATTGCAATTTTAAATTTCCCGGCGGAAGTATCATGCTAAAACGTCGCGGTATGATGACGTGTGCGCGTGACGTCACGCTTTGCAGCGGACATTTTGTTCCAGCACCGTTCCCAGCTCTAAGTCGTCTCTTTTCATCGCATAATTCCACGGTATTATGGACGTCTGTGTCGCTGAATCTTTTGCAATGTGTTCAATGAATAATGGAGACGTCAAAGAAGAAAGCTGTAGGTGGGAAGCGGCATGGCGTAGTGGGTAGAGCGGCTATACCAGAAACCTGAGGGTTGCAGGTTCGCTTCCCACCTATTGACATCCACTTTCAACTTCATCTGGGAATGGCATCAAGTTAGTTACAAACCCCGTTTCATATGAGTTGCTGATATTTTTAAAGGCCTACTGAAAGCCACAACTAGCGACCACGCAGTTTAATAGTTTATATATCAATGATGAAATATTAACATTGCAACACATGCCAATACGGTCTTTTTAGTTTACTAAATTGCAATTTTAAATTTCCCGGCGGAAGTACCATGCTAAAACGTCGCGGTATGATGACGTGTGCGCGTGACGTCATGCTTTGCAGCGGACATTTTGTTCCAGCACCGTTCCCAGCTCTAAGTCGTATCTTTTCATCGCATAATTCCACGGTATTATGGACATCTGTGTCGCTGAATCTTTTGCAATTTGTTCAATGAATAATGGAGACGTCAAAGAAGAAAGCTGTAAGTGGGAAGCGGCATGGCGTAGTGGGTGGAGCGGCTATACCAGAAACCTGAGGGTTGCAGGTTCGCTTCCCACCTATTGACATCCACTTTCAACTTCATCTGGAAACGGCATCAAGTTAGTTACAAACCCCGTTTCATATGAGTTGCTGATATTTTTAAAGGCCTACTGAAAGCCACTTCTAGCGACCACGCAGTCTGATAGTTTATATATCAATGATGAAATATTAACATTGCAACACATGCCAATACTAAATTGCAATTTAAAATTTCCCGGCGGAAGTATCATGCTAAAACGTCGCGGTATGATGACGTGTGCGCGTGACGTCACGCTTTGTAGCGGACATTTTGTTCCAGCACCGTTCCCAGCTATAAGTCGTCTCTTTTCACCGCATAATTCCACGGTATTATGGACATCTGTGTCGCTGAATCTTTTGCAATTTGTTCAATGAATAGTGGAGACGTCAAAGAAGAAAGCTGTAAGTGGGAAGCGGCATGGCGTAGTGGGTAGAGCGGCTATACCAGAAACCTGAGGGTTGCAGGTTCGCTTCCCACCTATTGACATCCACTTTCAACTTCATCTGGGAATGGCATCAAGTTAGTTACAAACCCCGTTTCATATGAGTTGCTGATATTTTTAAAGGCCTACTGAAAGCCACTACTAGCGACCACGCAGTCTGATAGTTTATATATCAATGATGAAATATTAACATTGCAACACATGCCAATACTAAATTGCAATTTAAAATTTCCCGGCGGAAGTATCATGCTAAAACGTCGCGGTATGATGACGTGTGCGCGTGACGTGACGCTTTGCAGCGGACATTTTGTTCCAGCACCGTTCCCAGCTCTAAGTCGTCTCTTTTCATCGCATAATTCCACGGTATTATGGACGTCTGTGTCGCTGAATCTTTTGCAATTTGTTCAATGAATAATGGAGACGTCAAAGAAGAAAGCTGTAAGTGGGAAGCGTCATGGCGTAGTGGGTAGAGCGGCTATACCAGAAACCTGAGGGTTGCAGGTTCGCTTCCCACCTATTGACATCCACTTTCAACTTCATCTGGGAATGGCATCAAGTTAGTTACAAACCCCGTTTCATATGAGTTGCTGATATTTTTAAAGGCCTACTGAAAGCCACAACTAGCGACCACGCAGTTTAATAGTTTATATATCAATGATGAAATATTAACATTGCAACTCATGCCAATACGGCCTTTTTAGTTTACTAAATTGCAATTTAAAATTTCCCGGCGGAAGTATCATGCTAAAACGTCGCGGTATGATGACTTGTGCGCGTGACGTCACGCTTTGCAGCGGACATTTTGTTCCAGCACCGTTCCCAGCTCTAAGTCGTCTGTTTTCATCGCATAATTCCACGGTATTATGGACATCTGTGTCGCTGAATCTTTTGCAATTTGTTCAATGAATAATGGAGACGTCAAAGAAGAAAGCTGTAGGTGGGAAGCGGCATGGCGTAGTGGGTAGAGCGGCTATACCAGAAACCTGAGGGTCGCAGGTTCGCTTCCCACCTATTGACATCCACTTTCAACTTCATCTGGGAATGGCATCAAGTTAGTTACAAACCCCGTTTCATATGAGTTGCTGATATTTTTAAAGGCCTACTGAAAGCCACAACTAGCGACCACGCAGTTTAATAGTTTATATATCAATGATGAAATATTAACATTGCAACACATGCCAATACGGCCGCTTTAGTTTACTAAATTGCAATTTTAAATTTCCCGGCGGAAGTATCATGCTAAAACGTCGCGGTATGATGACGTGTGCGCGTGACGTCACGCTTTGCAGCGGACATTTTGTTCCAGCACCGTTCCCAGCTCTAAGTCGTCTCTTTTCATCGCATAATTCCACGGTATTATGGACGTCTGTGTCGCTGAATCTTTTGCAATTTGTTCAATGAATAATGGAGACGTCAAAGAAGAAAGCTGTAGGTGGGAAGCGGCGTGGCGTAGTGGGTAGAGCGGCTATACCAGAAACCTGAGGGTTGCAGGTTCGCTTCCCACCTATTGACATCCACTTTCAACTTCATCTGGGAATGGCATCAAGTTAGTTACAAACCCCGTTTCATATGAGTTGCTGATATTTTTAAAGGCCTACTGAAAGCCACAACTAGCGACCACGCAGTTTAATAGTTTATATATCAATGATGAAATATTAACATTGCAACACATGCCAATACGGCCGCTTTAGTTTACTAAATTGCAATTTTAAATTTCCCGGCGGAAGTACCATGCTAAAACGTCGCGGTATGATGACGTGTGCGCGTGACGTCACGCTTTGTAGCGGACATTTTGTTCCAGCACCGTTCCCAGCTATAAGTCGTCTCTTTTCATCGCATAATTCCACGGTATTATGGACATCTGTGTCGCTGAATCTTTTGCAATTTGTTCAATGAATAATGGAGACGTCAAAGAAGAAAGCTGTAGGTGGGAAGCGGCATGGCGTAGTGGGTAGAGCGGCTATACCAGAAACCTGAGGGTTGCAGGTTCGCTTCCCACCTATTGACATCCACTTTCAACTTCATCTGGGAATGGCATCAAGTTAGTTACAACCCCCGTTTCATATGAGTTGCTGATATTTTTAAAGGCCTACTGAAAGCCACAACTAGCGACCACGCAGTCTGATAGTTTATATATCAATGATGAAATATTAACATTGCAACACATGCCAATACGGCCGCTTTAGTTTACTAAATTGCAATTTTAAATTTCCCGGCGGAAGTATCATGCTAAAACGTCGCGGTATGATGACGTGTGCGCGTGACGTGACGCTTTGCAGCGGACATTTTGTTCCAGCACCGTTCCCAGCTCTAAGTCGTCTCTTTTCATCGCATAATTCCACGGTATTATGGACATCTGTGTCGCTGAATCTTTTGCAATTTGTTCAATGAATAATGGAGACGTCAAAGAAGAAAGCTGTAGGTGGGAAGCGGCATGGCGTAGTGGGTAGAGCGGCTATACCAGAAACCTGAGGGTTGCAGGTTCGCTTCCCACCTATTGACATCCACTTTCAACTTCATCTGGGAATGGCATCAAGTTAGTTACAAACCTCGTTTCATATGAGTTGCTGATATCTTTAAAGACCTACTGAAAGCCACAACTACCAACCACGCAGTCTGATAGTTTATATATCAATGATGAAATATTAACATTGCAACACATGCCAATACGGCCTTTTTAGTTTACTTAATTGCAATTTTAAATTTCCCCGCGGAAGTATCATGCTAAAACGTCGCGGTATGATGACGTGTGCGCTTGACGTCACGCTTTGCAGTGGACATTTTGTTCCAGCACCGTTCCCAGCTCTAAGTCGTCTCTTTTCATCGCATAATTCCACGGTATTATGGACATCTGTGTCGCTGAATCTTTTGCAATTTGTTCAATGAATAATGGAGACGTCAAAGAAGAAAGCTGTAAGTGGGAAGCGGCATGGCGTAGTGGGTAGAGCGGCTATACCAGAAACCTGAGGGTTGCAGGTTCGCTTCCCACCTATTGACATCCACTTTCAACTTCATCTGGGAATGGCATCAAGTTAGTTACAAACCCCGTTTCATATGAGTTGCTGATATTTTTAAAGGCCTACTGAAAGCCACTACTACCAACCACGCAGTCTGATAGTTTATATATCAATGATGAAATATTAACATTGCAACACATGCCAATACTAAATTGCAATTTAAAATTTCCCCGCGGAAGTATCATGCTAAAACGTCGCGGTATGATGACGTGTGCGCGTGACGTCACGCTTTGCAGCGGACATTTTGTTCCAGCACCGTTCCCAGCTCTAAGTCGTCTCTTTTCATCGCATAATTCCACGGTATTCTGGACGTCTGTGTCGCTGAATCTTTTGCAATTTGTTCAATGAATAATGGAGACGTCAAAGAAGAAAGCTGTAAGTGGGAAGCGGCATGGCGTAGTGGGTAGAGCGGCTATACCAGAAACCTGAGGGTTGCAGGTTCGCTTCCCACCTATTGACATCCACTTTCAACTTCATCTGGAAACGGCATCAAGTTAGTTACAAACCCCGTTTCATATGAGTTGCTGATATTTTTAAAGGCCTACTGAAAGCCACTACTAGCGACCACGCAGTTTAATAGTTTATATATCAATGATTAAATATTAACATTGCAACACATGCCAATACGGCCTTTTTAGTTTACTAAATTGCAATTTAAAATTTCCCGGCGGAAGTATCATGCTAAAACGTCGCGGTATGATGACGTGTGCGCGTGACGTCACGCTTTGTAGCGGACATTTTGTTCCAGCACCGTTCCCAGCTCTAAGTCGTCTCTTTTCATCGCATAATTCCACGGTATTATGGACATCTGTGTCGCTGAATCTTTTGCAATTTGTTCAATGAATAATGGAGACGTCAAAGAAGAAAGCTGTAAGTGGGAAGCGGCATGGCGTAGTGGGTAGAGCGGCTATACCAGAAACCTGAGTGTCGCAGGTTCGCTTCCCACCTATTGACATCCACTTTCAACTTCATCTGGGAATGGCATCAAGTTAGTTACAAACCCCGTTTCATATGAGTTGCTGATATTTTTAAAGGCCTACTGAAAGCCACTACTACCGACCACGCAGTTTAATAGTTTATATATCAATGATGAAATATTGACATTGCAACACATGCCAATACTAAATTGCAATTTAAAATTTCCCCGCGGAAGTATCATGCTAAAACGTCGCGGTATGATGACGTGTGCGCGTGACGTCACGCTTTGCAGCGGACATTTTGTTCCAGCACCGTTCCCAGCTCTAAGTCGTCTCTTTTCATCGCATAATTCCACGGTATTATGGACATCTGTGTCGCTGAATCTTTTGCAATTTGTTCAATGAATAATGGAGACGTCAAAGAAGAAAGCTGTAAGTGGGAAGCGGCATGGCGTAGTGGGTAGAGCGGCTATACCAGAAACCTGAGGGTTGCAGGTTCGCTTCCCACCAATTGACATCCAAAACGCTGCCGTTGTGTCCTTGGGCAGGACACTTCACCCTTTGCCCCCGGTGCCGCTCACACTGGTGAATGAATGATGAATAAATGATAGGTGGTAGGCGCAAACTGGCAGTCTACCCCAGGGCAGCTGTGGCTACAGATGTAGCTTACCACCACCAGGTGTGAATGAATGATGGGTTCCCACTTCTCTGTGAGCGCTTTGAGTATATAACAATAGAAAAGCGCGATATAAATCTAATCCATTATTATTATTATTATTGTGTTGCGGCCGCCTTTGGCAACACAAACACAGCCGGTGTTTCGTTGTTTACATTCCCGAAAGATGACGGTGGAGCTTTACTATGGAACAGTTTGGGGCGGTATACTCGGTTGGTAGAGCGGCCGTGCCAGCAACTTGAGGGTTCCAGGTTCGATCCCCGCTTCCGCCGTCCTAGTCACTGCCGTTGTGTCCTTGGGCAAGACACTTAACCCACCTGCTCCCGGTGCCACCCACACTGCTTTAAATGTAACTTAGATATTGGGTTTCACTATGTAAAGCGCTTTGAGTCACTAGAGAAAAAGCGCTATATAAATCAATCAATGTTTACTTATATAGCCCTGAATCACTAGTGTCTCAAAGGGCTGCACAAACCACTACGACATCCTCGGTAGGCCCACATAAGGCCAAGGAAAACTCCCACCCAGTGGGGATGTCAATGTGAATGACTATGAGAAACCTTGGAGAGGAGGAAAGCAATGGATGTCGAGCGGGTCTAACATGATACTGTGAAAGTTCTAATTCACTTCGCTTCACAACAGAGCGGTCAAGCCAACATGGTTCCCTACCACATGTCAAACGGCAGGTTTCGGTGCGAAAATGGTGGTATTAAGTCGGCTCTTACCGTAGACATGAGCGGAGAGCTTGCGTCGTTCCTCCTGCGCCTGTCAGAGAGGCAGCTGCGGACTCTCTTGCCTCCTCCCACCGGCCACCCCCGACCGTCGGATGCTTCCACCGTGGAGGAGGGGGAAAACAAGAAAAAAATCTCAGCCCGGCCGCCTTCGCCTCGTCGAGAAACGTGGCTTCCCTTGGAGACACTGGCGGTCACCACACCCCTCCGGCTTTTTTTTTTTCATCCTGTTGTGCCAAATTCCGTTGACAAAAGTGCCAGGTTTACGCACACTTTTACTATCGGATTGGACCACACACTCAAAGTACAGTGTATTATTCAGCGATCATTGGTAGAGTTGGTAGAGTGGCCGTGTCAGCAACTTGAGGGTTGCCGGTTCGATTCCCGCTTCCGCCATCCTAGTCACTGCCGTTGTGTCCTTGGGCAAGACACTTTACCCACCTGCTCCCAGTGCCACCGACACTGGTTTAAATGTCACTTAGATATTGGGTTTCACTATGTGAAGCGCTTTGAGTCACTAGAGAAAAAGCGCTATATAAATCAATCAATGTTTACTTATATAGCCCTGAATCACTAGTGTCTCAAAGGGCTGCACAAACCACTACGACATCCTCGGTAGGCCCACATAAGGGCAAGGAAAACTCCCACCCAGTGGGGATGTCAATGTGAATGACTATGAGAAACCTTGGAGAGGAGGAAAGCAATGGATGTCGAGCGGGTCTAACATGATACTGTGAAAGTTCTAATTCACTTCACTTCACAACAGAGCGGTCAAGCGAACATGGTTCCCGACCACATGTCAAACGGCAGGTTTCGGTGAGAAAGTGGTGGTAATAAGTCGGCTCTTACCGTAGACATGAGCGGAGAGCTTGCGTCGTTCCTCCTGCGCCTGTCAGAGAGGCAGCTGCGGACTCTCTTGCCTCCTCCCGCCGGCCACACCGACCGTCGGATGCTTCCACCGTGGAGGAGGAGGAAAACAAAACAAAAATCTCAGCCCGGCCGCCTTCGCCTCGTCGAGAAACGTGGCTTCCCTTGGAGACACTGGCGGTCACCACACCCCTCCGGCTTTTTTTTTTCATCCTGCTGTGCCAAATTCCGTTGACAAAAGTGCCAGGTTTACGCACACTTTTACTATCGGATTGGACCACACACTCAAAGTACAGTGTATTATTCAGCGATCATTGGTAGAGTTGGTAGAGTGGCCGTGCCAGCAACTTGAGGGTTGCAGGTTCGATCCCCGCTTCCGCCATCCTAGTCACTGCCGTTGTGTCCTTGGGCAAGACACTTTACCCACCTGCTCCCAGTGCCACCCACACTGGTTTAAATGTAACTTAGATATTGGGTGTCACTATGTAAAGCGCTTTGAGTCACTTGAGAAAAAGCGCTATATAAATAGAATTCACTTCACAATTCACTTCGAAAGATCGTGTTTCAAAGAGGGTCCCTTGCGAAGGGCAGAGATGGGCATGGTGCTGAAGAAAGGTGCGGGGCCGACCTTCAGGTTGTACAGGTACGACCATATAATAAAGATAAGGGATTTTCAGAATTATCCTAGTAAATGTGTCTAATAACATCTAAATCGCTCCCACTGTATAGTCCTTTTTTTTTTGTAGTCCTTCACTCTCACTTTCCTCATCCACGAATCTTTCATCCCTCGCTCAAATTAATGGGGAAATCGTCGCTTTCTCGGTCCGAATCGCTCTCGCTGCTGGTGGCCATGATTGTAAACAATGTTCAGATGTGAGGGAGCTCTACAACCCGTGACGTCACGCGCAACATCGTCTGCTACTTCCTGTACAGGCAAGGCTTTTTTATTAGCAACCAAAAGTTGCGAATTTTATCGTCGATGTTCTCTAGCTAAATCCTTTCAGCAAAAAATATGGCAATATCGGGAAATGATGAAGTACGACACATAGAATAGAGCTGCTGTTCCCGTTTAAATAAGAACATCTCATTTCAGTAGGCCTTTAAAGACCTACAAAAAAAAGCACAATTCAAAGATCCTCTATATGGAGGAAAATGCTGGTCAAAGATCATCCACGCCTTTTTTAAGGACCTGCTGTTAGTTTTTGATACTGGCAGGAAACACTGGAAGTCACAGATTAGACTCTCAAGGCAGCTGCTCAACAGAAAATATGTCAACCAGTGAGAATGTTGCAGAAAAACTCAAAAGTGTTGTACCTGGATCCTCTCTTACAGAAACTGATGGAAGTTCCCCTCGGTGAAAAGGTTCCCCGAAACAAATAAAAGAAGAGCAGAATATCTACTAGCGGCACCAGGGGTGTCCAAACTTTTCCCACTGAGGCCCTGAAAAATCAAGGCAGGCGGGGGGGGCCGTTTTGATATTTCTCATTTTCAAAAACAATACAATATTTTTTCAACCTTTAGGACTTCAAGTATGGTCTCGGCGACCCAGAAAGGGCCTCAGTCAAGTAAATGTTTTTTTTAAAGTCATAGATTTTTTATTTGATGCGTAAATCTCTACATCAAACTAAGTTCTGTGCGGATAGGAAGTATATTTTGAAGTTTTACTACTTTTTTGCCAGTACTCTGTTTTTATGGCAAAAACAAAAAATATGCAATACTTTCCTCCAAAGGTGGAATATTTGATGTGAATTAAAAATTGGTCAATAATTCATCAAATTGATTTTAATTCATTATTATGTTTTGACAAATGACAAGTTAGAAATAAAATTATCGGGAATACAAAAAAGCCCAATTCATAAAAGTGTTAAAAATAAATAATTCTAGATCAAGTTGAGAACGATCAGTCGCTTTTCGTTATGTTTTCATGTTTGTTTTATGCCTTTTTTTGTCAAAAATAACTTTGTTTTTATATGGCAAACACAAAATATGCAATATTTTCGCCTCAAAGTATTTCAAAGTGAAATATTTGATGTCAAGTAAGTGAATATTTGATGTGAAATAATAACAGCCTGACATAGGTCAATAATTCATGACGTAGATTTTACTTCATTATTATGTTTTGACAAATGACAAGTTAAAAATAAAATTATTGGGAATGCAAAAAGGCCCAACTCATAAAAGTGTTAAAAATAAATAATTCCAGATCAAGTTGAGAACTATCAGTCGGTTTTCGTTATTTTTTCATGTTTGTTTTATGCCTTTTTTGTCAAAAATAACTTTGTTTTTATATGGCAAACACAAATATGCAATATTTTCCCGCAAAATATTTCAAAGCTGAATATTTGTTGTCAAGTAAGTGGAATATTTGATGTGAAATAATAACAGCCTGAAATAGGTCAATAATTCATAAGGTAGATTTTACTTCATTATTATGTTTTGACAAATGACAAGTTAAAAATAAAATTATTGGGAATGCAAAAAGGCCCAATTCATAAAAGTGTTAAGATAAATATTTTTAGATGAAGTTGAGAACAATCAGTCGGTTTTTGATATTTTTTCATATTTGTTTTATGCCTTTTTTTGTCCCAAAAAAACACTTTATTTTTGATATGGCAAACACAAAATACACAATATTTTCCCCTCGAAATATTTCAAAGTGGAATATTTCATGTCAATTAAGTGGAATATTTGATGTGAAATAATAACAGCCTGAAATAGGTAAAAAATTCATAAGGTAGATTTTAATTCATTATTATGTTTTGACAAATGACAAGTTAAAAATAAAATTATTGGGAATGCAAAAAGGCCCAACTCATAAAAGTGTTGAAAATAAATAATTCTAGAAAAGTTGAGAACCATCAGTCGCTTTTCGTTATTTTTTTCATGTTTGTTTTATGCCTTTTTTGTCAAAAATAACTTTGTTTTTGTATGGCAAACACAAAATATGCAATATTTTATCCTCAAAGTATTTCAAAGTGAAATATTTGATGTCAAGTGGAATATTTGATGTGAAATAATAACAGCCTGAAAAAGGTCAATAATTCATGACGTAGATTTTACTTCATTATTATGTTTTGACAAATGACAAGTTGAAAATAAAATTATTGGGAATACAAAAAGGCCCAACTCATAAAAGTGTAAAAATAAATATTTCTAGATCAAGTTGAGAACAATCAGTCAGTTTTTGTTATTTTTTCATGTTTGTTTTTTGCCTTTTTGTCAAAAAAGACCTTTATTTTTGATATGAAAAACACAAAATATGCAATATTTCCCCTCTCACATTTCAAAATGAAATATTTGATGTCAAGTAAGTGGAATATTTGATGTGAAATAACAGCCTGAAAAAGGTCAATAATTCATGACGTAGATTTTACTTCATTATTATGTTTGACAAATGACAAGTTAAAAATAAAATTATTGGGAATGCAAAAAGGCCCAACTCATAAAAGTGTTGAAAATAAATAATTCTAGAAAAGTTGAGAACTATCAGTTGGTTTTCGTTATTTTTTCATGTTTGTTTTATACCTTCTTTGTCAAAAAAAACCTTTGTTTTTATATGGCAAACACAAAATATGCAATATTTTAACCCTCAAAATATTTCAAAGTGAAATATTTGATGTCAAGTAAGTGGAATATTTGATGTGAAATAATTACAACCTGAAATAGGTCAATAATTCATGACGTAGATTTTACTTCATTATTATGTTTTGACAAATGACAAGTTGAAAATAAAATTATTGGGAATACAAAAAGGCCCAACTCATAAAGTGTTAAAAATAAATATTTCTAGATCAAGTTGAGAACAATCAGTCAGTTTTTGTTATTTTTTCATGTTTGTTTTTTGCCTTTTTGTCAAAAAGACTTTATTTTGATATGAAAAACACAAAATATGCAATATTTCCCCCTCACATTTCAAAATGAAATATTTGATGTCAAGTAAGTGGAATATTTGATGTGAAATAATAACAGCCTGAAAAAGGTCAATAATTCATGACGTAGATTTTACTTCATTATTATGTTTTGACAAATGACAAGTTAAAAATAAAATTATTGGGAATGCAAAAAGGCCCAACTCATAAAAGTGTTGAAAATAAATAATTCTAGAAAAGTTGAGAACTATCAGTCGGTTTTCGTTATTTTTTCATGTTTGTTTTATACCTTCTTTGTCAAAAAAAACCCTTTGTTTTGATATGGCAAACACAAAATATGCAATATTTTACCCTCAAAATATTTCAAAGTGGAATATTTGATGTCAAGTAAGTGGAATATTTGATGTGAATTAAATACAACCTGACATAGGTCAATAATTCGTAACGTAGATTTTACTTCATTATTATGTTTTGACAAATGACAAGTTGAAAATAAAATTATTGGGAATACAAAAAGGCCCAACTCATAAAAGTGTTAAAAATAAATAATTCCAGATCAAGTTGAGAACTATCAGTCGGTTTTCGTTATTTTTTCATGTTTGTTTTATGCCTTTTTTGTCAAAAATAACTTTGTTTTTATATGGCAAACACAAAATATGCAATATTTTCCCGCAAAATATTTCAAAGCTGAATATTTGTTGTCAAGTAAGTGGAATATTTGATGTGAAATAATAACAGCCTGAAATAGGTCAATAATTCATAAGGTAGATTTTACTTCATTATTATGTTTTGACAAATGACAAGTTAAAAATAAAATTATTGGGAATGCAAAAAGGCCCAATTCATAAAAGTGTTAAGAATAAATATTTTTAGATGAAGTTGAGAACAATCAGTCGGTTTTTGATATTTTTTCATATTTGTTTTATGCCTTTTTTTGTCCCAAAAAAACACTTTATTTTTGATATGGCAAACACAAAATACACAATATTTTCCCCTCGAAATATTTCAAAGTGGAATATTTCATGTCAATTAAGTGGAATATTTGATGTGAATTAAATACAACCTGACATAGGTCAATAATTCATAAGGTAGATTTTACTTCATTATTATGTTTTGACAAATGACAAGTTAAAAATACAATTATTGGGAATGCAAAAAGGCCCAACTCTTAAAAGTGTTAAAAATAAATATTTATGTATTTTTCTCTCTAAATGAAGTTGAGAACTATCTGTCGGTTTTCATTATTTTTTCATGTTTGTTTTTCACCATTTTTGTCAAAAAATACTGTATTTTTATATGGCAAATATGCAATATTTTCCCTTTAAAGTATTTCAAAGTGAAACATTTGATGTCAAGTAAGTGGAATATTTGATGTGAAATAATAACAGCCTGAAATAGGTCAATAATTCGTAATGTAGATTTTACTTCATTATTATGTTTTGACAAATGACAAGTTAAAAATAAAATTATTGGGAATGCAAAAAGGCCCAACTCATAAAAGTGTTAAGGATAAATATTTCTAGATGAAGTTGAGAACCATCAGTCGGTTTTTGTTATTTTTTCCATTTTGTTTTATGCCTTTTTGTCAAAAAAGACTTTATTTTTAATTTGGCAAACATAAAATATGCAATATTTTCCCCGCAAAATATTTCAAAGCTGAATATTTGTTGTCAAGTAAGTGGAATATTTGATGTGAAATAATAACAGCCTGAAGTAGGTCAATAATTCATGACGTAGATTTTACTTCATTATTATGTTTTGACAAATGACAAGTTGAAAATGAAATTATTGGGAATGCAAAAAGGCCCAACTAATAAAAGTGTTAAAAATACATAATTCTAGATCAAGTTGAGAACTATCAGTCGGTTTTCGTTATTTTTTCATATTTGTTTTATGCCTTTTTTGTCAAAAAAAACAAAACACTTTATTTTTGATATGGCAAACACAAAATATGCAATATTTTCCGCTCATAATATTTCAAAATGAAATATTTGATGTCAAGTAAGTGGAATATTTGATGTGAAATAATAACAACCTGACATAGGTCAATAATTAGTAACGTAGATTTTACTTCATTATTATGTTTTGACAAATGACAAGTTAAAAATAAAATTATTGGGCATACAAAAAGGCCCAATTCATAAAAGTGTTAAAAATAAATAATTCTAGAAAAGTTGAGAACCATCAGTCGGTTTTCGTTATTTTTTTCACGTTTGTTTTATGCCTTTTTTGTCAAAAATAACTTTGTTTTTATATGGCAAACACAAAATATGCAATATTTTCGCCTCAAAGTATTTCAAAGTGAAATATTTGATGTCAAGTGGAATATTTGATGTGAAATAATAACAGCCTGAAATAGGTCAATAATTCATGACGTAGATTTTAATTCATTATTATGTTTTGACAAATGACAAGTTAAAAATAAAATTATTGGCAATACAAAAAGGCCCAACTCATAAAAGTGTTAAAAATAAATAATTCTAGATCAAGTTGAGAACTATCAGTCGGTTTTTGTTATTTTTTCATGTTTGTTTTATGCCTTTTTGTCAAAAAAGACTTTATTTTTGATATGGAAAACACAAAATATGCAATATTTTCTCCTCAAAGTATTTCAAAGTGAAATATTTGATGTCAAGTAAGTGGAATATTTGATGTGAAATAATAACAGCCTGAAAAAGGTCAATAATTCATGACGTAGATTTTAATTCATTATTATGTTTTGACAAATGACAAGTTGAAAATAAAATTATTGGGAATGCAAAAAGGCCCAACTCATAAAAGTGTTAAAAATAAATATTTCTAGATGAAGTTGAGAACTATCAGTCGGCTTTCGTTATTTTTTCATGTTTGTTTTATGCCTTTTGTGTCAAAAATAACTTTGTTTTGATATGACAAACACAAAATATGCAATATTTTCGCCTCAAAGTATTTCAAAGTGAAATATTTGATGTCAAGTGGAATATTTGATGTGAAATAATAACAGCCTGAAGTAGGTCAATAATTCGTAATGTAGATTTTAATTCATTATTATGTTTTGACAAATGACAAGTTAAAAATAAAATAATTGGGAATGCAAAAAGGGCCAATTCATGAAAGTGTTAAAAATAAATAATTCCAGATCAATTTGAGAACTATCAGTCGGTTTTCGTTATTTTTTCATGTTTGTTTTATGCCTTTTTTGTCAAAAAAAACCTTTGTTTTTATATGGCAAACACAAAATATGCAATATTTTCCCGCAAAATATTTCAAAGCTGAATATTTGTTGTCAAGTAAGTGGAATATTTGATGTGAAATAATAACAGCCTGAAAAAGGTCAATAATTCATGACGTAGATTTTAATTCATTATTATGTTTTGACAAATGACAAGTTAAAAATAAAATTATTGGCAATACAAAAAGGCCCAACTCATAAAAGTGTTGAAAATAAATATTTATGTATTTTTCTCTCTAAATGAAGTTGTTTTTCACCATTTTTGTCAAAAAATACTGTATTTTTATATGGCCAATATGCAATATTTTCCCTTTAAAGTATTTCAAAGTGAAACATTTGATGTCAAGTAATACTTTGAAGATGTCAATCATTCACACCAACATTGATTTTGATGACTTTTTTTTTTTTCCGCACTGACATCTATAAAGAAAAAAACCTTGTGTCATTAGAGTCAACATTTGCAACTTTTTCTCGTCGCATTTCACCTTCTTGCTCTTTTATTTCCATAGAATGTGGCGTGGGCCCTTTAAATAATGTCAGACTTTGGACACCCCTGTTATAAACACTGATAATAGATCAAGCATGTTGCAATGTTCAACTGGAGAGGGGATAGAGAAGCCCTTCTCTCCTATCACCTTCTGTCTGCTATGGCGGGTACAAGTAAGTACAAAAAAAAAAAAAAATCATATTTTGTCTGAATTCTGTTTTGCTGAATACATTTTGTATTCCAACCATGTCCTGTTCCTGTATTTCTCTCTCATTTGATTCTAAATGGCACTTTTGACAATCACTATTTAAACCTATTCTTGTTCATTTTCACTGGCATGTTTAAGCTTTGCCGCCGGTGAAGAGCAATAAACGTCTACACGTTTCGCTTCTTATGTTCTCTCGTTATTATTTTTAATGTTTTTTTTCTATATACTATATATATGTATGTCAGGTTCAAACACTGATCAATTCGATTAAACAGACAAGAAGCAAGGAACCATGCAGAGACAGGGTTCAATTTAGCTCATGAGGAGAACGCATGGAGCTGCGCACTTTGTCACAGTCTCGCCCTACACTCTAAGATTCAGCTCCCGCGTCCCTCTATTTATTCAGGAGTTCCACGGTCAACATCACTGAGGCCGTCTCTAAAAGGAGTGGTCACGTATATTATGCAAAGCAGGCCCAGTACGCACAATACGTGACGGAATGTGCTGGGGGCCTTGTGATTTCGCCTCGTCTGCATGTTGTCTTATCTTTGTTGAGGTCATTGAAGTCCTTGGCGGTTACAGTACGTGACCACTCCTTTTAGAGACGGCCTCAGTGATGTTGACTGTGGAACTCCTGAATAAATAGAGGGATGCGGGAGCTGAATCTTAGAGCGTGGGGCGAGACAGTGACTAAGTGTGCAGCTCCATGCGTTCTCCTCATGAGCTAAATTGAATTGGTTATCTCCATGGTTCCTTGCTTCTTGTCTGTTTCATAGATGAGGTCATTGAAGTCCTTGGCTGTTACAGTACGTGACCACTCCTTTTAGAGGCGGCCTCAGTGATGTTGACTGTGGAACTCCTGAATAAATAGAGGGACGCGGGAGCTGAATCTTAGAGCGTGGGGCGAGACAGTGACTAAGTGTGCAGATCCATGCGTTCTCCTCATGAGCTAAATTGAATTTGTTATCTGCATGGTTCCTTGCTTCTTGTCTGTTTAATAGATGAGGTCATTGAAGTCCTTGGCTGTTACAGTACGTGACCACTCCTTTTAGAGACGGCCTCAGTGATGTTGACTGTGGAACTCCTGAATAAATAGAGGGACGCGGGAGCGGAAGCTTAGAGCGTGGGGCGAGACAGTGACTAAGTGTGCAGCTCCATACGTTCTCCTCATGAGCTAAATTGAATTTGTTATCTGCATGGTTCCTTGCTTCTTGTCTGTTTCATAGATGAGGTCATTGAAGTCCTTGGCTGTTACAGTACGTGACCACTCCTTTTAGAGACGGCCTCAGTGATGTTGACTGTGGAACTCCTGAATAAATAGAGGGACGCGGGAGCTGAATCTTAGATCGTGGGGCAAGACTGTGACTAAGTGTGCAGCTCCATGCGTTCTCCTCATGAGCTAAATTGAATTTGTTATCTGCATCGTTCCTTGCTTCTTGTCTGTTTAATAGATGAGGTCATTGAAGTCCTTGGCTGTTACAGTACGTGACCACTCCTTTTAGAGGCGGCCTCAGTAATGTTGAGTGTGGAACTCCTGAATAAATAGAGGGACGCGGGAGCTGAATCTTAGAGCGTGGGGAGAGACTGTGACTAAGTGTGCAGCTCCATGCGTTCTCCTCATGAGCTAAATTGAATTGGTTATCTGCATGGTTCCTTGCTTCTTGTCTGTTTAATAGATGAGGTCATTGAAGTCCTTGGCTGTTACAGTACGTGACCACTCCTTTTAGAGACGGCCTCAGTGATGTTGACTGTGGAACTCCTGAATAAATAGAGGGACGCGGGAGCTGAATCTTAGAGCGTGGGGCGACACAGTGACTAAGTGTGCAGCTCCATGCGTTCTCCTCATGAGCTAAATTGAATTTGTTATCTGCATGGTTCCTTGCTTCTTGTCTGTTTAATAGATGAGGTCATTGAAGTCCTTGGCTGTTACAGTACGTGACCATGCCTTTTAGAGACGGCCTCAGTGATGTTGACTGTGGAACTCCTGAATAAATAGAGGGACGCGGGAGCTGAATCTTATAGCGTGGGGCGAGACAGTGACTAAGTGTGCAGCTCCATGCGTTCTCCTCATGAGCTAAATTGAATTTGTTATCTGCATGGTTCCTTGCTTCTTGTCTGTTTAATAGATGAGGTCATTGAAGTCCTTGGCTGTTACAGTACGTGACCACTCCTTTTAGAGGCGGCCTCAGTGATGTTGACTGTGGAACTCCTGAATAAATAGAGGGATGCGGGAGCTGAATCTTAGAGCGTGGGGGGGAGACAGTGACTAAGTGTGCAGCTCCATGCGTTCTCCTCATGAGCTAAATTGAATTTGTTATCTGCATGGTTCCTTGCTTCTTGTCTGTTTAATAGATGAGGTCAATGAAGTCCTTGGCTGTTACAGTACGTGACCATTCCTTTTAGAGACGGCCTCATTGATGTTGACTGTGGAACTCCTGAATAAATAGAGGGACGCGGGAGCTGAAGCTTAGAGCGTGGGGCGAGACAGTGACTAAGTGTGCAGCTCCATGCGTTCTCCTCATGAGCTAAATTGAATTGGTTATTTGCATGGTTCCTTGCTTCTTGTCTGTTTAATAGATGAGGTCATTGAAGTCCTTGGCTGTTACAGTACGTGACCATTCCTTTTAGAGACGGCCTCATTGATGTTGACTGTGGAACTCCTGAATAAATAGAGGGACGCGGGAGCTGAATCTTAGAGCGTGGGACGAGACAGTGACTAAGTGTGCAGCTCCATGCGTTCTCCTCATGAGCTAAATTGAATTTATCTGCATGGTTCCTTGCTTCTTGTCTGTTTAATAGATGTCATCTGTGTTTGAACCTGACATGTGCGTGCGTGCGTATATGTATATACAGAAATACTTGAAAATATATACACACCCCCCATCTCCCGAATTCGTAGGTCTCAAGGTTGGCAAGTATGACAATGACCCCAAACACACGTCAAAAGTGGTAAAGGAATGGCTAAATCAGGCTAGAATCAAGGTTTTAGAATGGCCTTCTCAAAGTCTTGACTTAAAGGTGTGGACAATGCTGAAGAAACAAGTCCATGTCAGAAAACCAACAAATTTAGCTAAACTGCACCAATTTTGTCAAGAGGAGTGGTCAAAAATTGAGAGAGAAGCTAGTGAATGGCTACCAAAAGTGCTTTATTGCAGTGAAACTTGTAACCAAATATTAACGTTGCTGTATGTATACTTTTGATCCAACACATTTTCAGTAGAGCCATAATAAATTCATAAAAGAACCAAAACTTCATGAATGTTTTTTGTGACCAACAAGTATGTGCTCCAATCACTCTATCACAAAACAAATAAGAGTTGTAGAAATGATTGTAAACTCAAGACAGCCATGACATTATGTTCTTTACAAGTGTATGTACACTTTTGACCAGGACTTTTTTTGTGTGAATATACGTGACCACTCCTTTTAGAGACGGCCTCAGTGATGTTGACTGTGGAACTCCTGAATAATAAGAGGGACGCCGGAGCTGAATCTTAGAGCGTAGGGTGAGACAGTGACTAAGTGTGCAGCTCCATGCGTTCTCCTCATGAGCTAAATTGAATTTGTTATCTGCATGGTTCCTTGCTTTTTGTCTGTTTAATAGATGTCATCTGTGTTTGAACCTGACACGTGTGTGTGTGTGTGTGTGTGTGTGTGTGTGTGTGTGTGTGTGCGCGTGTGTGCGTGTGTATATATATATATATAGATATATATATATAATATATATACAGAAATACTTTGATTGATTGATTGATTGATATTGCACAGTTCAGTACATTTTCCGTACAATTGACCACTAAATGGTAACACCCGAATACGTTTATCAACTTGTTTAAGTCGGGCTCCACGCTAATCAAAATATATACACACCCCCCATCTCCCGAATTCAGAGGTCTCAAGGTTGGCAAGTATGACAATGACCCCAAACACACGTCAAAAGTGGTAAAGGAATGGCTAAATCAGGTATAGGATGGTCTTCTCAAAGTCTTGACTTAAACGTGTGGACAATGCTGAAGAAACAAGTCCATGTCTGAAAACCAACAAATTTAGCTGAACAGCATGAATTTTGTCAAGAGGAATGGTTTAAAAATTCAAACAGAAGCTTGTGGATGGCTACCAAAAGCGCCTTATTGCAGTGAAACTTGTAACCAAATATTAACAGAAGAGTTGTAGAAATGATAGGAAACTCAACACAGCCATGACATTATTTTCTTTACAAGTGTACAGGTGCTGATCATATTATTAGAATATCATGAAAAAGTTGATTTATTTCATTAATTCCATTTAGAAAGTCAAGCTTGTAGAATGTATACATTCATTCCAAACAGTGATACATTTCAAGTGTTTTTTTTGCCAAAAAGGAGATGATTATAGCTGACAAACAATGAAAACCCTAAATTCAACATCTCAGAAAATTAGAATATGGTGAAAAGTTCAGATATTGAAGACACCTGGTGCCACACTCTAATTAGCTAACTAACTCAAAACACCTGGAAAAGCCTTTAAATGGTCTCTCGTTTTGATTCTGTATGACACACAATCATGGGGAAGACTGCTGACTTGACAACTGTCCAAAAGATGACCATTGATACTTTAAAGAAGGAGGGCAAGACACAAAAGGTCATTGTGATTCTTTTTTTTTTTTCCTAAGAGAAGCTACAGTCGTGGGCAAAAGTTTACACACACTTGTAAATGACATAATGTCCTGGCTGTCTTGACTTTCTAATCATTTCTAAAACTTTTTTTATGTGATACTGGAGCACATACTTGTTGGTCACAAAAAACATTCATGAAGTTTGGTTCTTTTAGGAATTTATTATGGGTCTATAGGGGTGTAACGGTGCGGTTTCGGTTCGTTTCGGAGGTGTACCGAACGAGTTTCCACACGGCAATTTAAGTAGCGTACCGCGCGTTGTGTAAACAATGCACACCGAGGCACAACACACGGCATGCTAGCAGCGACCGGGCTACGATCAACTGACCAGACCTCCTCTTTTCACCGGATATGTCCTCTTTTGCGGGGCTGTCCGGGTGGAGTTTCTTAAATGCCTCAAATGTCCGGCGTTTTAAGTTAGGGTTGCGTGTATTTTCAATGTAATGGGGCGGCATAGTTCGGTTGGTAGAGTGGCCGTGCCAGCAACTTGAGGGTTGCAGGTTCCATTCCCGCTTGTGCCATCCTAGTTACTGCCGTTGTGTCCTTGGGCAAGACACTTTACCCACCTGCTCCCAGCGCCACCCACACTGGTTTAAATGTAACTTAGATATTGGGTGTCACTATGTAAAGCGCTTTGAGTCACTTGAGAAAAGTGCTATATAAATATAATTCACAAATTGCCAAAGAGGTTGGATGTTCCCAGAGCTCTGTGTCCAAGCACATTAATAGAGAGGCGAAAATGTGGTAGAAAAAAGTGTAAGAGCAAAAGGGATAACCGCGCTCTGGAGAGGATTGTCAAACAAAACCGGGGAGATCCACAAAGAGTGGACTGCAGCTGGAGTCAGAGCTTCAAGAACCACCACGCACCGACGTATGCAAGATATGGGCTTCAGCTGTCAGCCACTCTTGAATAAGAGACAACGTCAAAAGCCTCTCGCCTGGGCTCAAGACAAAAAGGACTGGACTGCTGCTGAGTGGTCCAAAGTTATGTTTTCAGATGAAAGTAAATGTTGTATCTCCTTTGGAAATCAAGGTCCCAGAGTCTGGAGAAAGACAGGCGAGGCACAGAATCCCCTTTGCCTGAAGTCCAGTGTCAAATTTCCACAATGGGTAATGGTCTGGGGTGCCATGTCATCTGCTGGTGTTGGTCCACTGTTTCCTGAGGTCTAGGGTCAATGCAGCAGTCTACCAGGAAGTTTTAGAACACTTTATTCTGCCTGCCGCGGACCAAGTTTATGGAGGTGAAGATTTCATTTTCCAACATGACTTGGCACCTGCACACAGTGCCAAATCTACCAGTACTTGGTTTAAGGACCATGGTATCCCTGTTCTAGATTGGCCTGCAAACTCACCTGACGTTAAACCCATAGAAAAGCTATGTGGTATTGTGAAGCAGAAGATGCCAGATGCCAGACCCAACAATGCTGAAGAGCTGAAGGCCACTATTAAAGCAAGCTGGGCTCTCATAACACCTGAGGAGTGCAACAGACTGGTCGACTTTATACCACGCCGTATTGCTGCAGCAATTCGGGCAAAAAGGAGCTGCAACTAAGTATTGATTGCCGTACATGCTGAAACTTTCCATGTTCATACTTTTCACTTGGCCCACATTTCTAAAAAATATTTTTTGGTACTAGTCCTAACTAATCTAATTTTTTGAGATACTGAATTTGGGTTTTTTAGTAATTGTCAGTACTAATCATCAAAATTTAAAGAAATAAACATTTCAATCAATCAATCAATGTTTACTTATATAGCCCTAAATCACTAGTGTCTCAAAGGGCTGCACAAACTACTACGACATCCTCGGTAGGCCCACATAAGGGCAAGGAAAACTCACACCCAGTGGGACATCGGTGACAATAATGACCCAGTGGGACGTCGGTGACAATGATGACTATGAGAACCTTGGAGAGGAGGAAAGCAATGGATGTCGAGCGGGTCTAACATGATACTGTGAAAGTTCAATCCATAATGGATCCAACACAGTCGCAAGAGTCCAGTCCAAAGCGAATCCAACACAGCAGCGAGAGTCCCGTTCACAGCGGAGCCAGCAGGAAACCATCCCAAGCGGAGGCGGATCAGCAGCGCAGAGAAGTCCCCAGCCGATACACAGGCAAGCAGTACATGGGCACCGGATCGGACCGGACCCCCTCCACAAGGGAGAGTGGGACATAGGAGAAAAAGAAAAGAAACGGCAGATCAACTGGTCTAAAAAGGGAGTCTATTTAAAGGCTAGAGTAAACAAATGAGTTTTAAGGTGAGACTTAAATGCTTCTACTGAGGTGGCATCTCGAACTGTTACCGGGAGGGCATTCCAGAGTACTGGAGCCCGAACGGAAAACGCTCTATAGCCCGCAGACTTTTTTGGGGCTTTAGGAATCACTAATAAGCCGGAGTCCTTTGAACGCAGATTTCTTGCCGGGACATATGGTACAATACAATCGGCAAGATAGGATGGAGCTAGACCGTGTAGTATTTTATACGTAAGTAGTAAAACCTTAAAGTCACATCTTAAGTGCGCAGGAAGCCAGTGCAGGTGAGCCAGTATAGGTGTATATATAGGTATATATGTATATAAGTATATACAGTATAGGTGTATATATAGGTATATATGTATATAAGTATATACAGTATAGGTGTATATATAGGTATATATGTATATAAGTATATACAGTATAGGTGTATATATAGGTATATATGTATATAAGTATATACAGTATAGGTGTATATATAGGTATATATGTATATAAGTATATACAGTATAGGTGTATATATAGGTATATATGTATATAAGTATATACAGTATAGGTGTATATATAGGTATATATGTATATAAGTATATACAGTACAGGCGTAATATGATCAAACTTTCTTGTACTTGTCAAAAGTCTAGCAGCCGCATTTTGTACCAACTGAAATCTTTTAATGCTAGACATGGGGAGACCCGAAAATAATACGTTACAGTAATCGAGGCGAGACGTAACAAACGCATGGATAATGATCTCAGCGTCTTTAGTGGACAGAATGGAGCGAATTTTAGCGATATTACGGAGATGAAAGAAGGCCATTTTAGTAACGCTTTTAATGTGCGACTCAAAGGAGAGAGTTGGGTGGAAGATAATACCCAGATTTTTTACCGAGTCACCTTGTTTTATTATTTGGTTGTCAAATGTTAAAGTTGTATTATTAAATAGAGGTCGGTGTCTAGCAGGACCGATAATCAGCATTTCCGTTTTTTTGGCGTTGAGTTGCAAAAAGTTAGCGGACATCCATTGTTTAATTTCATTAAGACACGCCTCCAGCTGACTACAATCCGGCGTGTTGGTCAGCTTTAGGGGCATGTAGAGTTGGGTGTCATCAGCATAACAGTGAAAGCTAACACCGTATTTGCGTATGATGTCACCTAGCGGCAGCATGTAGATGCTGAAGAGTGCAGGGCCATTTCAAATATATCACTATGTGTGTAATGAATTGATATATGTAAGTTTCACCTTCTGAATATAATTACTGAAATAAATCAACTTTTGCATGATATTCTAATAATATGAACAGGGACTGTATTTGTGTGAACCGCAGTGCGATCTGTCGCCCCCTGGTGGCCGGCGCGCACCCCATTTCTCCATAGTCACGTGATTTCTAGGAAAGGCGGTTTTCACAGCGAGCGCGTTCACGCCCATCAGAGACTCAGTCGAGCGCGCGCAGCCGACGGGGACGCACACGGAGCTCCAACCGAGGTAAAACAGACTTAAATCCACTTCTTTATTTATCCCACTCGCGGCGTGACATTAGCAGCGCAGTCCGCGCGGTTGTCGACTAAACTGTTGGGATTGTCGCTGTGACGACGAGGGAGTTTAATGGCGGCCGGACGAGGCGGTCATTTTAAACACTCTTGTGTGTACACACGGAGGGAAGTAATGTCGCAGTTTTGATGACTTCTTTGACCTGTTTGTGTGTTAGGAGTTCACGGGAGGACTTTGCGCTGACCATGGCCCGCGGCAAGACGCGCTGCACCCGCAAACTCTGCGCCTGGATGGTCCAACAGGTGAGGGCAGATGGGACGTTCGCGAATGAAGCGATCTTTTTAACACACACACAAATTAAAATACAGACTGACAAGCGGACTCCACGATGAGAATCAAAGAAAACAAATATTTCACTCTCAACCTTCCTCTTGTGTTAGCTTTCTGTTACCATCTCTTATGTTAGCGGGTCGGTTTTGACCAGAGGTGGGTAGAGTAGCCAGAAATTGTACTCAAGTAAGAGTACTGTTACTTTAGAGATTTACTACTCAAGTAAAAGTAAGGAGTAGTCACCCAAATATTTACTTGAGTAAAAGTAAAAAGTATCCATCCATCCATCCATCTTCTTCCGCTTATCCGAGGTCGGGTCGCGGGGGCAACAGCCTAAGCAGGGAAACCCAGACTTCCCTCTCCCCAGCCACTTCGTCTAGCTCTTCCCGGGGGATCCCGAGGCGTTCCCAGGCCAGCCGGGAGACATAGTCTTCCCAACGTGTCCTGGGTCTTCCCCGTGGCCTCCTACCGGTTGGACGTGCCCTAAACACCTCCCTAGGGAGGCGTTCGGGTGGCATCCTGACCAGATGCCCGAACCACCTCATCTGGCTCCTCTCCATGTGGAGGAGCAGCGGCTTTACTTTGAGTTCCTCCCGGATGGAAGAGCTTCTCACCCTATCTCTAAGGGAGAGACCCGCCACCCGGGTAAAAAGTAAAAAGTATGTCGTGAAAAAACTACTCAAGTACTGAGTAACTGATGAGTAACCTGTTCGTTTAATAATCACGGCAACAAATAATGCACAAAAACATAAAAATAGCAATGAGCAAATTCATAGCCAGGAATATCTCTTAAGCAACTAAAACAATAACATATATTAAATAATAATACATTAAAATAAAAAAAATAAGGCAAATTGAGCCACAATAACTTAGCAGCACCATAGGCTCAGTAGGCATTTATTGATTGATTGATTGATTGATTGATTGTTTGATTGAAACTTGTATTAGTAGATTGCACAGTACAGTACATATTCCCTACAATTGACCACTAAATGGTAACACCCCAATAAGTTTTTCAACATTAATCAATTACTTAATAAATGACCAAGTCGATGTCATCTACCTCATATATACATACACACATATATCATATATATATATTTACATATGTTTTTTATTTTGCCGTTTTTGTTGACATGTTAAAGGTGTTTTAATGAATATACATGCATGTTTAACATATAGATTCCTATCTTTCATGAAGACAAGAATATAAGTTGGTGTATTACCTGATTCTGATGACTTACATTGATTGGAATCAGACAGTAAAGTGCTGATAACGTCCACGTTTTCAAATGGAGGAGAAAAAAAGTTCCTCCTTCCTGTCTAATACCACATGAAAGTCGTTGGTTTTTGGCATCTTATTTGTCCAGCTTCCATATTGGTTTTTATACACTTTACAAGAAATACGTTGGCGGCAAACTCCGTAGCGTGCTCGCTTGTTTGCGTTGGGTTTCGGAGACTCTTATTTTGTTAGCGCAGGCGCGATGGAGCAGCACTTTTATTGTGAAGACAGGAACTGTGCGATCAGTCTTTAGGCTTTTGACGGGAAGTACGGTTGAAATAAAGTATTTTTTTCCTTTACACTTTTGATTGATTGATTGAAACGTTTATTAGTAGATTGCACAGTACAGTACATATTCTGCACAATTGACCACTAAATGGTAACACCCCAATAAGTTTTTCAACATTAATCAATTACTTAATAAATGACCAAGTCGATGTCATCTACCTCATATATACATATACATACATATCATATATATATATATATATGTGTTTTTTATTTTGCCGTTTTTGTTGACATGTTAAAGGTGTTTTAATGAATATACATGCATGTTTAACATATAGATTCCTATCTTTCATGAAGACAATAATATAAGTTGGTGTATTACCTGATTCTGATGACTTGCATTGATTGGAATCAGACAGTATAGTGCTGATAATGTCCACGTTTTCAAATGGAGGAGAAAAAAAGTTCCTCTTTTCTGTCTAATACCACATGAAAGTCGTTGGTTTTTGGCATCTTATTTGTCCAGCTTCCATATTGGTTTTCATACACTTTACAAGAAATACGTTGGCGGCAAACTCCGTAGCTTGCTAGTTTGTTTGCGCCGACTTTCGGAGACTCTTATTTTGTTAGCGCAGGCGCGATGGAGCGGCACTTTTATTGTGAAGACAGGAACTGTGCGATCAGTCTTTAGGCTTTTGACGGGAAGTACGGTTGAAATAAAGTATTTTTTCCTTTACACTTTTGATTGATTGATTGATTGAAACGTTTATTAGTAGATTGCACAGTTCAGTACATATTCCCTACAATTGACCACTAAATGGTAACACCCCAATAAGTTTTTCAACTTTTTAGGTCGGGTTCGACGTGTGACGGTCACGTGACCGCCTGGTTTTGTTTGATTGGTCCAACGTCAGCAGTGACTGCATGTGATTGGTGAAACGCAGGCCTGCGTAGTTCCTACTTTGAATGCGTGTCTGACAAAATCAAAACAAACAAAGCGTGCATTAACAGATCGATAAAAAAAAAAAGTAGCGAGTAACGA
This sequence comes from Nerophis ophidion, assembly GCF_033978795.1. NCBI lineage: Eukaryota > Metazoa > Chordata > Actinopteri > Syngnathiformes > Syngnathidae > Nerophis > Nerophis ophidion. The sequence continues at coordinate 6,295,462 of NC_084625.1, forward strand.
GCTGATTGTAGATAAATGGAGCGGAGTAAAAGTAGCGTTTCCTCTTTATAAATATACTCAAAAGTAAAAGTATGTTGCATAAAAACTACTCGTGGAAGTACAATTTATCCCAAAAGTTACTCAAGTAGATGTAACGGAGTTTTGACCCATGTCTTAAATCAGCTGTAAAATACACTAAAAACAATTATCTATCATCCAATTTGTTTCTCGTCTCTTGGTTACCTCGTTAGGTTTCCTTATCCATGAAAATATTGGTTTTAATATTTTTGGTGTGGGCCATTGGGCCTTTTTTTTGTCAGTATACCCCTCGATTTCAATTGAAAAAAAATAGTAAAACGAACCTCAAGAGAATCGTATAAACAAAAAAAAAGGTTGTTGTGTTAACCTGACCATAACTGACGGGTATTAGAACACATCTCTTAAATACATTTCTTTTATATATTTTTTCATTTTAATCATTTTAACATAGTAACAACTCTATACTGAATTGACCTCAAATGTCTGGACATTTTAGTTTTTAAATGCATAAAAGAACCACATAAATTTTGTTTGTTTTTGTACTGGATAACAAGGTAAAATGAGAATCCACTAAAGCTCACATGATTGGGAGAGGAGCTGGCCGTCAGTGTGTTCAGTTTTGGCCCTACTTAGTGCTTTATAGTCTTGTTTTTCTAGCTGGGTCGAAACCGACCCTAACAACACCAAGGTCATAATTTCAACCAGAGCATTTTATAATTTAGTAAAACAAAAAAAACAAGTTAGAACCACATAAATTCTGTTTGTTTTTGTACTGGATAACAAGGTAAAATGAGAATCCACTAAAGCTCACATGATTGGGAGAGGAGCTGGCCGTCAGTGTGTTCAGTTTTGGCCCTACTTAGTGCTTTATAGTCTTATTTTTATAGCTGGGTCGAAACCGACCCTAACAACACCAAGGTCATAATTTCATCCAGAGCATTTTATAATTTAGTGAAACAAAAAAAACAAGTTAGAACCACATAAGTTTTGTTTGTTTTTGTACTGGATAACAAGGTAAAATGAGAATCCACTAAAGCTCACATGATTGGGAGAGGAGCTGGCCGTCATTGTGTTCAGTTTTGGCCCTACTTAGTGCTTTATAGTCGTATTTTTATAACTGGGTCGAAACCGACCCTAACAACACCAAGGTCATAATTTCGACCAGAGCATTTTATAATTTAGTGAAACAAAAAAAACAAGCTAGAACCACATAAATTTTGTTTGTTTTTGTACAGGATAACAAGGTAAAATGAGAATCCACTAAAGCTCACATGATTGGGAGAGGAGCTGGCCGTCAGTGTGTTCAGTTTTGGCCCTACTTAGTGCTTTGTAGTCTTATTTTTATAGCTGGGTCAAAACCGACCCTAACAACACCAAGGTCATAATTTCAACCAGAGCATTTTATAATTTAGTGAAACAAAAAAAACAAGCTAGAACCACATACATTGTGTTTGTTTTTGTACTGGATAACAAGGTAAAATGAGAATCCACTAAAGCTCACATGATTGGGAGAGGAGCTGGCTGTCAGTGTGTTCAGTTTTGGCCCTACTTAGTGCTTTATAGTCTTATTTTTGTAACTGGGTCGAAACCGACCCTAACAACACCAAGGTCATAATTTCAACCAGAGCATTTTATAATTTAGTGAAACAAAAAAAACAATTTTTATTTTGTTGAAATAGAGGTTCCTGACAAAGTCAAAAAGCCTTGATGCATAAAAATAAATGTATGTGGTTCTTCTATGCATTTAAAAACTAAAACGGGTCGGTGCCGACCCTAACACAAGACAAAGTAATTAATGTTATTTATCTATTTTCATCCATGTTTCAGGTTCATTGCTTGGATGTGTAAAGTCATTGAAGTGCACACGCATCATGCTTCTTGTCAGGGGCGTCGCCAGGCATATTTAACTGGGGCACGTGCCCCACTGTTGATCTGCAGTGCCCCAGTAAAAATTTCACCAATAAAAAAAAAAACGCTTCAGAGTTTTAAGTCTACATAACATAGACAACAGCGCACACAGGGGCGTCACTAGACCTAATACTGTACTGGGGCACAAAAATTCATGTGAGCGTGCAAAGCTCGCAAGCAAAAACATTTTTAGCACTTATTTATCATAAAAAAATACATAAATAGTGCTTTAAACTATGAAATCATATCAGATGATGTTGTATGGATCTTCGATTAACCACCTGAAATGAATTCATGCAGGGGTGGGCATTACGTCGATCTCGGAGGGTGTGTCAGTCGATCTCAAGCCAGGCATTAAAAAACAGACATAAAAATGAGCAATCATCAATCATACCAAGACTTCACTTTCGTCAGTTGTTTGACATTCTCGGCACCCGAGGATCTTGTGAGAGGACGCTGGCTGCTGCGAGCTCGTATTTAAGAAAAAAAATCACTAACAGGGCGGACGCAGAGAAACACATTTTATTTCTAGAGACTCCGTACCTACTGTCAAAACTCTAAAGACCGACAGCACAGTTCCTGTCTTCACCATAAAAGACCTGCTTCATCCTGCCTGTGCTAACAAAATAAGAGTCTCAGAAAGCAAGCAAGCTACGGCGTTTGATGCCAATGTATTTCTCCCCCGCCCTCAGCCACCGCTTTCTCACTTGCTTGCCCACCCGCACACTCTACCTGCTGCCAGACATTAAAGGGCCACACACATATGCTACTCTCATAACAAAGTGTTTAGAAACGAGTAGGCAAGTTGGACAAATGAGATGCCAAATCCAACCACTTTCATGTGGTATTGGACAGAAAGGAGGACTTTTTTTTCTCCTCCATTTGAAAATGCGGACGTTATCAGCACCACTGTCTAATTCCAATCAATGCAAGTCATCAGAATCAGGTAATACACCAACTTATATTCTTGTCTTCATGAAAGAAAGGAATCTATGTGTGTTAAACATGCTTGTATTATCATTAAACACCATTAACTTGTTAACAAAAATGTCTCTTTCATAAATAAATAAATATCAATTATAAATAGGAATGAGGTAGATCTCCTCGACTCGGTCAATTGAAAAATAGCTCGCCTGCAGAAAAAATGTGAGCGCCCCTGAACTAATAATGCATTTGACCTACTTGTGCACTTTTTTTACTCCAGACTTCTAAACTGCTACTGGTAAAAGCAAAAAGGAAGAGCAATGCATCTTTTTGAAATATATATTGCAGTAATCATCTGCAAACTTAACATCTACAAAAGTAAAACAAAAAATAAAGCAGCCCTACATCTCTGGGTTCTTTTATATTATTTAATTTCCATTTATGGCAATGTGGCTAATCCTATTTCAGATACACAAAACTATAAAATATACACAAAACAATAAAGCCACAGTAGTAGAATAAATGAACAACTGTTGTGTGTCTGTTCAGGGAATCATTTTCTGAGAAGTAAATTGTAACGTCTCCTTTTCATTTTTGCTAAGTGGTCAATCACTCTGTTTCATGTCTCTACGACATTCCTAACGGAAGTTACAATCAGTTTTGTCTGTTTTTTTTCCTAGGGGGGCGCTAGAGCGCAGTTTTGGGTTTTGGTTTTTTGATTAGAGCGCAAATTTCACCAGTCCTGATGTGTGTGTAAAATTTTGTGAGTTTTGAAGCATGTTAAGGGGTTCAAATTACAGCTCAAAGAGGCAAAAATGAATTTTTTTTAGGAAACTTTTGTTTTGAAGGGCTTATTGCCAACTTCCTGTTGATTTTTGCTGAAGGAGCTCAGTGTGTGAAATGTAGGTCTAAGTCAGACCTACATAGAGGTTTTTGTTTCATGTCTCTATGACATTCCTAACGGAAGTTACAAGCAGTTCTGTCTTTTTTTTTTTCCTAGGGGGGCGCTAGAGCGCAGTTTTGGGTTTTGGTTTTTTGATTAGAGCGCAAATTTCACCAGTCCTGATGTTTGTGTAAAATTTGGTGAGTTTTGAAGCATGTTAAGGGGGTCAAATTATAGCTCAAAGAGGCAAAAATGAAATTTCTTTAGGAAACTTTTGTTTTGAAGGGCTTATTGCCAACTTCCTGTTGATTTTTGCTGAAGGAGCTCAGTGTATGAAATGTAGGTCTAAGTCAGACCTACATAGAGGTTTTTGTTTCATGTCTCCATGACATTCCTAACGGAAGTTACAAGCAGTTTTGTCTGTTTTTTTTCCTAGGGGGGCGCTAGAGCGCAATTTTGAGTTTTGGGTTTTGGTTTTTTGATTAGATCGCAAATTTCGCCAGTCCTGATGTGTGTGTAAAATTTGGTGAGTTTTGAAGCATGTTAAGGGGGTCAAATTACAGCTCAAAGAGGCAAAAATGACATTTTTTTTAGGAAACTTTTGTTTTGAAGGGCTTATTGCCTACTTCCTGTTGATTTTTGCTGAAGGAGCTCAGTGTAGGAAATGTAGGTCTAAGTAAGACCTACATGGAGGTTTTTGTTTCATGTCTCCACGACATTCCTAACGGAAGTTACAAGCAGTTTTGTCTGTTTTTTTTCCTAGGGGGGCGCTAGAGCGCAATTTTGAGTTTTGGGTTTTGGTTTTTTGATTAGATCGCAAATTTCGCCAGTCCTGATGTGTGTGTAAAATTTTGTGAGTTTTGAAGCATGTTAAGGGGTTCAAATTACAGCTCAAAGAGGCAAAAATGAATTTTTTTTAGGAAACTTTTGTTTTGAAGGGCTTATTGCCTACTTCCTGTTGATTTTTGCTGAAGGAGCTCAGTGTATGAAATGTAGGTCTAAGTCAGACCTACATAGAGGTTTTTGTTTCATGTCTCCACGACATTTCTACCGGAAGTTACAAGCAGTTTTGTCTGTTTTTTTTTTTTCTAGGGGGGCGCTAGAGCGCAATTTTGAGTTTTAGGTTTTGGTTTTTTGATTAGATCGCAAATTTCGCCAGTCCTGATGTGTGTGTAAAATTTGGTGAGTTTTGAAGCATGTTAAGGGGTTCAAATTACAGCTCAAAGAGGCGGCGGTTTAATAATAATAAATCCTTAGAAATACAATAGTGTTCTCTGTCCCAAAGGGACATTCGGTCCCTAAAAAACATCTGTGTTCTTGTCTTAAATAAGGATTGGCAATGACGGGCAAAATTCTCCAAAAAGTGCAGTTCCCCTTTTTAGGGAATATTTACAATGAAAACAAAACAAAAAAATTGCCAATATTTCAGAATAATTCCATACCTGTAAAAGTAATATTTGTGTAACTTAGAATTATCCGTGTTTCAACAAAAAGAAAAACAAAGAACTGTAATAACCAGCCAGTCTCCCTCCAAAGAGCCGTAAATCCCACCTGTACAGGTGAGGGAGGGGCTTCAGGGGGACAGGATGTGTGGTCACAAGGGGCTGACCAACACTCTTGCTTCTGGTCAAGTTTGGTCCTAACACCTCCGGCGAGTTCACAAGAATGCCTTTTTCTCCCCAAAATAAGGTGGACAGCGGTAAATATCCCGGACTGGTTTGGGACAACGAGGCCAAAACGATGTTCCGCATCCCGTGGAAGCACGCCGGCAAGCAGGACTTCCGAATGAACGATGACGCCGCTATCTTTAAGGTCAGAATGTCCTCGTATGTAGAATTTTTTTTTTTTTAACGGGCCAACTTATTGAATAGGAAAACAGTCCCCACCGTGCCCAGAAAGCAATGCAGCCTCTTTGTTCTAATCATGATAAGGTATAAAGGGAGTATGTCCTACTCCCACATTCCAATGCCTTCAAGGGAAAGCACAGAGTTTACTTGCGGGCATAAGATAGAATAATGAGTACACATGGGAAAATATTAGCTGCTTTAAACATGACTATGAACAAAGAAAGAACTCTTAAAAATATATGCATTCTCCACAATATATATGTATGTATTATGTATATATATATATATGTATATGTGTATATATATATGTACATATATATATATGTATATGTGTATATATATATATATATATATATATATATATATATGTATGTATGTATGTATGAATTATATATATATACACATGTATGTATATATATATGTGTGTGTGTATATATATATGAATATATATATATACACATGTATGTATATATGTGTGTGTGTATGTACGTATGTATATATATATATATATATATATATATATATACATACACATGTATGTATATATGTGTGTGTGTGTGTGTATGTATGTATATATATATATACATACACATGTATGTATATATATGTGTGTGTGTATATATATATATATATATATATATATATACATGTATGTATATATATATGTGTGTGTATATATATACACACACACATGTATGTATATATATATTTATGTGTGTGTATATATATATATATATATATATATATATATATATACACACATGTATGTATATGTATATATATATATATATATGTGTGTGTGTGTGTGTATATATATTATATATATATATATGTTTGTATACATTTGCGTTGTATATACATATACCCAAATTTATATACACAAACATATATATTTGTGTGTGTATATATATATATACACATATACATGTGTATATATATATATATATGTGTGTATATACACACATATATATGTATATATCTATATAGATATATATGTGTGTGTGTGTGTGTGTGTATATATATTTTTTTATATATATGTATGTATATATGTATGAATATATGTATGTATATATATATATATATATATATATATATATTTAGTTATTTTTTTTATAAAAAAAAATTTTCATATTGATACAGCCTGGCCCCTGGCCAAATTTCTTTTAACCCAACATGGGGACGAGTACTTGAATCTCTCATGCGACGCAGGCCTGGGCCGAGTTCAAGGGAAAGTCGTCGGACAACAAGCCGGCGGTGTGGAAGACGCGTCTGCGCTGCGCCCTCAACAAGAGCCCCGAGTTCAACGAGGTCCATGAGCGGGCCCAGCTGGACATCTCGGAGCCGTACAAAGTCTACCGCCTGGTGCCCCCCAGCCAGCAAAGTGAGACCACTCCCACATTAACACCTTTAAACCATGTTGGAATTATTTTTTTTATCAGTCATCTCATGACCTATTTACTGGTTTTCCAGCTTTCTTAAAATGATTTAATATGATTTTTTACGTATTCACATTAAAAAGGGCTGTTTGCAACATGGGGTGCTAATGTAAATTACCCCCCATGTAACACACACACACACACACACACACACACAGACACATTTTTACAGTATGTGTGTTGTCAGCTAATGATGGCCATTTAGCGACGCGTAGCTACTAGCGTTTGCTATCATGGAATGTGTATTCTATTGTAACAACAACATGACTGCAAAAAAATTCAATATAAATAATAATGTAGAAAAATATAGACATTTCGAAATGAATATATGTTCAATTAATAACATAACATGGGCTCGCCGATGGTGTGGCTGTAAAAAATTATTGGTGTGAAAAATGAAGAAACCACTTCAATTGACGACAACGCTTATTCATAATTAATTTTTTTTAAATTTTGAAATAAGAATAATGTAAATTTACCACGTGGAAAAAATGACATATATATTGACTGATCATCTAGCTTATATTTCACATTATAACTAAAATTAAAGCTGCAAACAGCGATGGACGGGACCGATTGGGCTGCTGCCCCCGTGACCCAAGCCCAGATAAGCAGTAGAAGATGGATGGAAGGATTATTACACAGAGAAAAAGTTGTATACACATGTGTTATACATCAGTCTCATAGTAATAACAGTTGTAAAGTGGCTTGGGCATTTTATAAGGACACTTTGAGACTCTAATGCATTGTGAATGGAGTGCAGCTTTTGTTTTGAAGGGGGAATAGAAAAATTCCTGTTGATTTTTTTGGGGGTGGTCAATGTATGAAAATATAGGTCTCAGTGAGACCTACATAGAGGTTTTTGTTTCATGTGTGTATGACAGTCCTACAGGGATTTAGAAGCAGTTTTGTCTGAGCAGGAAGCGACCAGCTTGTGACAGCAGTAGCGCAGCAGTTCTTTGCGGGCTCATAAAATCCAAACCGGAGCAGTAATTGAAACTCTTTCATCAATCAATCAATCAATGTTTATTTATATAGCCCTAAATCACAAATGTCTCAAAGGACTGTACAAACCATTACGACTACGACATCCTCGGAAGAACCCACAAAAGGGCAAGAAAAACTCGCACCCAGTGGGCAGGGAGAATTCACATCCAGTGGGACACCAGTGACAATGCTGACTATGAGAAACCTTGGAGAGGACCTCAGATCTGGGCAACCCTCCCCTTCTAGGGGACCGAAAGCAATGAATGTCGAGCGGGTCTAATATGATACTGTGAAAGTTCAATCCATAGTGGCTCCAACACAGCCGCGAGAGTTCAGTTCAAAGCGGATCCAAGACAGCAGCAAGAGTCCCGTCCACAGGAAACCATCCCAAGCGGAGGCGGATCAGCAGCGTTGAGATGTCCCTAACCGATACACAGGCGAGCGGTCCATCCTGGGTCCCGATGAGCGGTCCATCCTGGGTCTGGATTCTGGACAGCCAGTACTTCATCCATGGTCATCGGACCGGACCCCCTCCACAAGGGAGGAGGGGACATAGGAGAAAAAAAGAAAAGAAGCGGCAGATCAACTGGTCTAAAAAGGAGGTCTATTTAAAGGCTAGAGTATACAGATGAGTTTTAAGGTGAGACTTAAATGCTTCTACTGAGGTAGCATCTCGAACTGTTACCGGGAGGGCATTCCAGAGTACTGGAGCCCGAACGGAAAACGCTCTATAGCCCGCAGACTTTTTTGGGGCTTTGGGAATCACTAATAGGCCGGAGTCTTTTGAATGCAGATTTCTTGCCGGGACATATGGTACAATACAATCGGCAAGATAGGATGGAGCTAGACCGTGTAGTATTTTATACGTAAGTAGTAAAACCTTAAAGTCACATCTTAAGTGCACAGGAAGCCAGTGCAGCTGAGCCAGTACATGCGTAATATGATCAAACTTTCTTGTTCTTGTCAAAAGTCTAGCAGCCGCATTTTGTACCAGCTGTAATCTTTTAATGCTAGACATGGGGAGACCCGAACATTTTTTAATCACAAGGGTTCAATCCCTCTCCTGTAATTATTTGAAGCCGACGCGACAAACGGCCTCAGAGGAGATAATGTTTGAAAAAAAGCAACGTTTTTTAGCCAACTTTTGTATTGAATAGGGAATTTCAAACTTCCTGATGATTTTAGCCAGGGGGTGTCAGTGTATGAAATATAGGTCTAACTGAGACCTACATAGAGGTTTTTGTTTCATGTTTTTATGACATTCCTACTGGAAGTTGAAGACAGTTTTGTCTGTGTTTTCTTCCTGGAGCGCAATTTTGGAGTTTTGAGGTTTGTTTTTTTCATTAGATCGCACTGTTCGCTCGTCCTGATGTGTGTGTCAAATTTGGTGAGTTTTGAAGTATGGGGGTCAAATTACAGCTCGGTATAATAAGAATAAAACGCTAAAAATTCAAATGGGGTCCTCTGTCCCAAAGGGACATCGGTCCCTAAATAGAAGCAATATGTTGTCATATATTTGTGTGTACAATACCATTTTGTGTGTGTGTGTGCGTGCGTGCGTATACAGTCGTGGTCAAAAGTTTACATTCACTTGTAAAGAACTAGAGATGTCAGATAATGGCTTTTTTGCCGATATTCCGATATTGTCCAACTCTTAATTACCAATTCCGATATCAACCGATACCGATATATGCAGTTGTGGAATTAACACATTATTATGCCTAATTTTGTTGTGGATGCATTAAACAATGTAACAAGGTTTTCCAAAATAAACTCAAGTTATGGAAAAAAATGCCAACATGGCACTGCCATATTTATTATGGAAGTCACAAAGTGCATTTTTTTTTTTTTTAACATGCCTCAAAACAGCTGCTTGGAATTTGGGACATGCTCTCCCTGAGATAATCCTGATACCCACTACAACTATGAGAAATACTATACTTTGACTTTCACAAAGTGCATTATTTTTTTATTTTTTTTAAACATGCCTCAAAACAACAGCTACAAAAACAATGAAGGCACACAGCTTCAGTCCAGAGTATATTAGAGTAATAAAGTAAACAATAACATAGTCCTCCTTTAGTAGACTGCCTGGCATAATGTATAACAGGAATCTATCAACTGGGCTCAATCTGCCCTGCTCTAACGTATTTGTATGAGTAGCACAAATATTCTGCAAGCTGGTGGTGAGTGCCTGAAGTGGCCTAGCAGTCAGTCAGAGCTTCTGAAATGCTGCGTTGAGACAGGCCACCTCCGTTCACTACGAGCTGCTTTCTGTTTTTGCTTTTCATCCATCTTCCGCTTGTATTCATCGTGTATCTCCTTACGATTCTTGAAGAGGCGGGAGATCAAATTGCTCATATTAAAGGAAGACGTCTTGGTTCCTCCTCGCATAACCAACTTTTTGCAGTCATTGCAAATTGCCAGTTTTTTATCCGTCAAACACACTTTGAAATAATCCCAAACCATAGACATGGTGTCGTTAGTCAGTCACCGAGCGAGCTCGCTTGTTAGCCGCGGCTACGGCACCGGCAACAACACACTCTTGTTGATGTTATGCTCCTCTCGCGGCGGTTTGATGAGGTCATCAAGCGTCGCCAGTGTGTGTGGGTGAGGGGAGAGGTGAGGGGCGTCTGACTGGAAGACGCAACTGCTCTGTACTGCTCCCTACGTCCGTTTTTTTACCGGATATGTACCGCTCCGTACATATCGCGTTTTAAAAAGTCATTAATTTTACTTTTTGAAACTGATACTGATAATTTCTGATATTACATTTTAAAGCATTTATCGTCCGATATTATCGGACCTCTCTATGAAGAACATAATGTCACGGCTGTCTCGAGTTTCCGATCATTTCTACAATTCTTATTTTTTTGTGATACAGTGATTGGAACACATACTTGTTGGTCACAAAAAAACATTCATGAAGTTTGGTTCTTAGATGAATTTATTATGCGTCTACTGAAAATGTGAGTAAATCTGCTGGGTCGTAAGTATGCGTATTGCAACATACATTATCAATTTTGGTGATGGAGAAAAGATACTATCAAATCAAATTTGGAACCCAGCACAGATCTGAAAAAACGAATCATTGACTTGAACAAGCCAGGAAAGTCCATCCATTTTCTACCGCTTATTCCCTTTGGGGTGGCGGGGGGTGCTGGTGCCTATCTCAGCTACAATCGGGCAAGTCGCCATCTAATCACAGAGCCAGGAAAGTCACTTGGAGCCATTTCAAAGCAGCTTCAGGTCCTGAGAGACAATTGTTCGTAAGTATAAAATGCATGGCACAGTTTTGTCACTTCCACGATTAGGAAGAAAACACAAGCTGTCACCTGCTGCTGAGAGAAAATTGGTCGGGATGATTAAGAGTCAACCGAGAACCACCAAAAAGCAGGTCTGCAATGAATTGGAAGCTGCCGGAACAATTGTTGTGTTCAAGTGTGTTTTGCATCACCATAGACCAGGGGTGCCCATTACGTCGATCGCGAGCTACCAGTCGACCGCGGGGGGTGTGTCAGTCGATCTCCAGCCAGGCTTTTAAAAAAAATAGACCTAAAAATGAGTGATCATCTATCTTCACCAAGACGTCACTTAAATGACATTCACGGTACCGGAGGGTCTTGTGAGATGACGCTGGCTGCTGCAAGATCATTATTATGAAAATATGACCGAGAGGAAGGCGAGAAACACTTTTTATTTCAACAGACTCTCGCGCCGTACCTTCCGTCAAAACTCTAAAGGCCGACTGCACATTTCCTATCTTCACAATAAAAGCCCTGCTTCATGCTGCCTGCGCTAACTAAATACAGAGTCTCGGAAAACTGGCGTGCACAAGCGATCCCTCAGAAAGCTGGCGTGCACATCACTTGTGCACGCTAGCTTTCCGAGACTCTTATTTTGTTAGCGCAGGCAGCATGAAGCAGGGCTTTTATTGTGAAGATAGGAAATGTGCAGTCGGCCTTTAGAGTTTTGACGGAAGGGACGGCGCGAAAGTCTGTTGAAATAAAAAGTGTTTCTCGCCTTCCTCTCTGTCATTTTTTCATAATAATGAACTGGCAGCAGCCAGCGTCATCTCACAAGACCCTCGGGTGCCGTGAATGTCAATCAAGCAAGCTACGGAATTTGCCGCCAATGTTTTTCTTGTAAAGTGTATGGAAGCTGGATGAATTAGATGCCAAAAACCAACCACTTTCATGTGGTATTGTACAGAAAGGACAACTTTTTTTCTCCTCCATTTGAAAATGTGGGCGTTATCATCATTTCTGTCTGATTCCAATCAATGCAAGTCATCAGAATCAGGTAATACACCAACTTATATTCTTGTCTTTGTGAAAGAAAGACATCTATATGTGTTACACATGCTTGTATTATCATTAAACACATTTAACTCGTTTACAAAAATGTCTCTTTCATAAATAAATAAATATAAATGATATATATAAATGAGGTAGATCCCCTCGAGTTGGTCAATTGAAAAGTAGCTCGCCTGCAGAAAAAGTGTGGGCACCCCTGCCATAGACGCAGAGGCTACCATGCAAGGAGGACGCCCACGCTCCAGAAGCCACACCTTTTAGGCTTGTCTAAAGTTTACTGCTGATCACATGGACAAAGATAAGACATTGTGGAGGAAATTTCTGTGGTCAGATGAAACTAAAAATGAGCTGTTTGGCCACATTACTCAGCAATATGTTTGAAAGAGAAAAGGTGAGGCTTTTAATCCCAGGAACACCATGCCTACCGTCACGCGTGGCAGTGGTACTATTATGCTCTGGGCCTGTTTTGCTGCCAATGGAACTGGTGCTTTAAATGGGACAATGAAAAAGAAGAATTACCTCCAAATTCTTCAGGACAAGCTAAAATCATCAGCCCGGAGGTTGGGTCTTGGGTGTAGTTGGGTCTTCCAACAGAACAGTGACCCCAAACACACGTCAAAAGTGGTAAAGGAATGGCTAAATCGGGCTAGAATGAAGGTTTTAGAATGGCCTTCCCGAAGTCTTCACTTAAACGTGTGGACAATGCTGAAGAAACAAGTCCATATCAGGAAACCGACACATTTAGCTAAACTGCACCAATTTTGTCAAAAGGAGTGGTCAAGAATTCCATTAGAAGCTTGTGGATGGCTACCAAAAGCGCTTTATTGCAGTGAAACTTGCAAGCAAATATGAACATTGCTGTATGTATACTTTTTACCCTGCACATTTTCAGTAGAGCCATAATAAATTCATAAAATAACCAAAACTTCATAAATGTTTTTTGTGACCAACAAGTATGTGCTCCAATCACTGTATCACAAAACAAATAAGAGTTGTAGAAATGATTGGAAACTCAAGACAGCCATGACATTATGTTCTTTACAAGTGTATGTACACTTTTGACCATGACTGTGTGTGTGTGTGTGTGTGTGTGTGTGTGTGTGTGTGTGTGTGTGTGTGTGTGTGTGTGTGTGTATGTATGTATGTATGTATGTATGTATGTATGTATGTATGTATGTATATATATATGAAATTTGTGTGTGTATATGTGTGTATGTATATATGTGTATATTGTAAATTTTTGTGTATATATGTATGTGTATATATATGTATGTGTATATATATGTATGTGTATATATGTATGTGTGTATATATATATGTATGGATATGAAATGTGTGTGTGTATGTATGTATGTATATATACTGTATGTATGTGCATATATGTGTGTATATATATATATATATACCTTTATATATGTATATATAAACAACGAACTACAGTTTTTTTAAATGGACAATCAAATGTATTATTATGATATAAGTCAATTATTTCATGTATCCATCCATCCATTTCTACCGCTTATTCCCTTTTGGGGTCGCGGGGGGCGCTGGCGCCTATCTCAGTATTTTTTTCATAATTTACTAGAATGTATATTTCATTCATCTATTGAAGTGTATTTGTATTTATTGTATTTAATTGTATATGTAGTGTAGTAAAATAATAATACAATACAGTGTGTGTGTGTGTGTGTGTGTGTGTATGTAGAAATATATATATATATATATATATATATATATAAAATGTGTGTATGTGTATGTATGTATATGTGTGTATACTGTAATTTTTTGTGTATATATGTTTATGTATATATATATATGTGTATATATATGTATATATATGTATATATATATATATATACCTTTATATATGTATATATAAACAACGAACTACAGTGTTTTTAAATTGACAATCAAATGTATTATTATGATATAAGTCAATTATTTCATGTATTTTTTTCATGATTTACTAGAATGTATATTTCGTTCATCTATTTAAGTGTATTTGTATTTATTGTATTTAAATGTATATGTAGTGTAGTGAAATAATAATACAATACATTGTGTGTGTGTGTGGGTGAAGACTTGCGGAAGCCAAAGAGGAAAAGCCAAGAGAAAGGCAGCAAGAGGTTGAAGAGGAGGAGGATGAGCAGCGAGTCGGACAGTGAAGACGTGTCCGGGGTCCAGGAGTGGACGACGGAGGATGTCAAAGCTGAGGCGGTACAAAAAAATCTAATAGTTTAGCTTTCTTTTATCTAATGAGTCCTCGCTGTCACCATAGCAACCTGTCCACTTGTGTTTGTCAGGGTGGTGTCGGCGTCATGGAGAGCGACCGTGTCCCGCAGGCGGACCACGCGGCGCAGCAGGACGCTGCTCCGCGGGAAGGCGGTGAGTTCGAGACATTTAAACAAACGTTCACTTCTTGTCAGGTTCAAACACTGATGACATCTATTAAACAAGACAAGAAGCAAAGAATTAAACAGAGACAGGATTCAATTTGGCTCAATTGAGGAGAGACGTCTGGGCTGTACTCTTTGTACAGTCTCACCACACTCTGGCGAAAGATTGTAGGCCTCTTTTATTTGGACTTTCCCTGATTACATGGCAACAGCATACCTGCCAACCCTACTGATTTTTCCGGGAGACTCCCGAATTTCAGTGCCCCTCCCGAAAATCTCCCGGGTCAACCATTGTCCCAAATTTCTCCTGATTTCCACCCGGTCAACAGTACTGGGACTATATTGGGGGCGTGCCTTAAAGGCAATGCCTTTAGCGTCCCCTCTCACCTGTCGTCACGTCCGCTTTTCTTCCGTACAAGGTCACACTGAAGGTGGCCGTATAAACAACTTTAAAGGGGAACATTATCACAATTTCAAAAGGGTTAAAAACAATAAAAATCCGTTCCCAGTGGCTTGTTGTATTTTTTGAAATTTTTTTCAAAATTTTACCGGTCCCGGAATATCCTTAAATAAAGCTTTAAAGTGCCTTATTTTCACTATCTTCGAAACCACTATCCATTTCCCTGTGACGTCATACAGGGCTGCCAATACAAACAACATGGCGGTTACCACAGCAAGATATAGCGACATTAGCTCGGATTCAGACTCTGATTTCAGCGGCTTAAGCGATTCAACTGATTACGCATGTATTGAAACAGATGGTCGGAGTATGGAGGCAGATAGCGAAAAGGAAATTGAAGCTATTAAGTGAATAGCTATTGACGCTATTCGGCCATAGCGTGCGTGTACCTAATGAGGTGGCCCATAGCATGGCTGCCTTATTAGCATCGCCGGTAAAATGTGCGGACCAAACGATCAGGACTTTCGCATCTTGTGACACTGGAGCAACTTAAATCCATCGATTGGTAAGTCTTTGTTTCGCATTAAATGTGGGTATCTAGTTTCAAATTTACATACAGCTAGCGTAAATAGCATGTTAGCATCGATTAGCGTAGCATGTTAGCATCGATTAGCTGGCAGTCATGCTGCGACCAAATATGTCTGATTAGCACATAAGTCAACAACATCAACAAAACTCAGCTTTGTGATTTTGTTGACTTAATCGTTGCAAATGCATCTGCAGGTTATCCATACATCTCTGTGCCATGTCTGTCTTAGCATCGCCGGTCAAATGTGAAGACACTCTGGTACATTCAATGGGGGTCTGGCGGCAGATTTCTTGCCAGTGGTGCAACTTGAATCCCTCCCTGTTAGTGTTGTTACACCCTCCGACAACACACCGTCGAGGCATGATGTCTCCAAGGTTCCAAAAAATAGTCGAAAAAACGGAAAATAACAGAGCTGAGACCCGGTGTTTGTAATGTGAAAATGAAAATGGTGGGTGTGTTACCTTGGTGACGTCACATTCTGATGTCATCGCTAAAAGACCGATAAACAGAAAGGCCTTTAATTTGCCAAAATTCACCCACTTAGAGTTCGGAAATCGGTTAAAAAAATACATGGTCTTTTTTTCTGCAACATCAAGGTATATATATCGTCGCTCGCATAGGTTTGGTGATAATGTTCCCCTTTAACACTGTTACAAATATGCGCCACACTGTGAACCCACACCAAACAAGAATGCCAAACACATTTCGGGTGAACATCCGCACCATAACAGAACAGAACTCCCCCGCAGTGCAAAATATTGATCATTCGTAGTGGTCTTTCTTGAACTATTTGGAAAAAATATATAAAAATAACTTAAAAACTTGTTGAAAAATAAACAAGTGATTCGATTACAAATAAAGATTTCTACACATAGAAGTAATCATCAACTTAAAGAGCCCTCTTTGGGGATTGTAATAGACATCCATCTGGATTCATCAACTTCACTCTAAACATTTCTTCACAAAAAAAGAAATCTTTAATATCAATATTTATGGAACATGTCCACAAAAAATCTGGCTGTCAAAACTGTGTATTTTTTTTCACAGTTTATGAGCTTACATACATATTTTGTTGAAATATTAATCAATAAATATATTTATACAGGATTTTTGAATTGTTGGTATTTTTAGAATATTTTTAAAAAGCTCACGTACCCCTTGGCATACCTTCAAGTACCCCCAGGGGTACGCGTACCCTAGAGATGCGCGGATAGGCAATTATATCACCCGCAACCGCATCACTAAAGTCGTCATACACCCGCCCGTTGTTATATATCTAATATAGACAATGCAAGGCATTAGTGAGGTTAGAAAGTGTAACTCCCTCCAAATAGCACAGACACAATGACTTTCTTGAACTGATTTATTTGAAGGCTTCCTTTCCCTTCAAATTCACCGTGAAAACTGTGATAAATAAAGCAGGTTACAAACGTACAAATAACATGCACAGCATGTGCATCAAACATTTTACCAAGTAAAATACCAACAAATGACAAATGCCTCGTTGGCCATACCCGGAAGTAGCTTCCTTACATCCGTCGACAGACCAAACGAGACTTCAAAATAAAAGTATGCCCACATACTTTTTCAAAGAGTGCTGCTCGTTTTTCGTATGTGAGTAACAACATTTAACTATTTAGAAATGGTTGATTTCTATAGGCTAGTAAGGTAAAGTGTTGTAGCTGACAAGTTTGGGCTACCTTGCTTCTGCGGCCGTCATCAGAGGTGTCACGTGATGTTAGCGTGACGTCGTCTGTGACGTGTTATATGGATTGTACCATCAAGAGTTGTCACCTACTAGCCTATATAAATCAACCATGTATAAATACACGTCAGTAGGCTAAATGAACCTCTTCAACATAACATTTAACTATGTATAATGTAGCGGCTGGCTACGGGGTGTTAGCCAATGACTTTGGCTGGGGGGCGGGACTTCCGGGAGAGATAGGGAAGTGACGTTCTCGACAGGAAGTGAGAGTTCGAGTTGTCCCGGGAAAAGCGTTAGAGACACAAGAGCTGTTGTGTGGTTGTGTTTTGAGGTCCTCTCCAAGGTTTCTCATAGTCAGCATTGTCACTGGCGTCCCACTGGATGTGAATTCTCCCTGCCCACTGGGTGTGAGTTTTCCTTGCCCTTTTGTGGGTTCTTCCGCGGATGTCGTAGTCGTAATGATTTGTGCAGTCCTTTGAGACATTTGTGATTTGGGGCTATATAAATAAACATTGATTGATTGATTGATTGGTTGTAGTACATCTTGTGCAATAAAGACAAAACAAACGAAGAAGTTCTATGAGCCTACATTCCTGGGATTATTACAATATATATTTCCGAATTGGTTCAACCGCCACCCGCAGTATAGCTCGGTTGGTAGAGTGGCCGTGCCAGCAACTTGAGGGTTGCAGGTTCGATTCCCGCTTCTGCCATCCTAGTCACTGCTGTTGTGTCCTTGGGCAAGACACTTTACCCACCTGCTCCCAGGGCCACCCACACTGGTTTAAATGTAACTTAGATATTGGGTTTCACTATGTAAAAGCGCTTTGAGTCACTAGAGAAAAGCGCTATATAAACATAATTCACTTCACTTTGTCATGTCACATGCTCGACCCGCGGTTTATCCGCGGTTGTGACCGCAAACCGCGCATCTGAGAACAACTTCTCTAAGGGACGGGGGTCATAAATAGCCATCGCCTTTGATTAAAACAATTCACAGAAAAGGTCGTCCGGAGGGGAGTCTGGTCATGCTTCCTCTTCGCTTTGTAGATCTTGGGTCAAGACAATATTACCACCACCAGGTGTGACTGAATGATGGGTTCCCAATTCTCTGTGAGTGCTTTGAGTGTATAACAATAGAAAACGCGTGATATAAATCTGATCCATTATTATTATTATTATTATTAGTGAAGTGAAGTGAAGTGAATTATATTTATATAGCGCTTTTCTCAAGTGACTCAAAGTGCTTTTACATATTGACACCCAATATCTAAATTACATTTAAAGCAGTGTGGGTGGCACTGGGAGCAGGTGGGTAAAGTGTCTTGCCCAAGGACGCAACGGCAGTAACTAGGATGGCACAAGCGGGACTCGAACCTGCAACCCTCAAGTTGCTGACACGGTCACTCTACCAACCGAGCTATGCCGGTCTTTCTGTTGATTACAATGAGTGGAGTTTTCCAAGCCTTTTGTTCGGTGGGATCAAAGACAGCTTTCCTCTTCTCGCTCACGGAAACACGACGTTTTGTGATAACTCCGATACAATTATTCTGCCACTTCTCTCGTCCCCGCAGGCCTCAGCGAGATCCAATTGGATGTCCGGATTGAGGAGAGTGCCCCGCCTTTTCAGGAAGGTAAAGACTCCATGAGTGTTTATTGATGGCATAAGTCTGCATCCTTATGTTGGCGTCCCTCAGATCAGGACTCCTTGCACGTGACCGTCTGCTATCTGGGCCAGGAAGTGCTCACCCGCCAGATCCACGGCGACAACGTCCGCATCCTCTACGCGCCGCCCTCGCCGGTCCCCCCCACGCCGGCCCCCGACAGCCGCTTCCCGCGCATCCACCTGCCGGAGCCCCCGTGCTCGCTGCTGGCCAGCGAGCAGCAGCAGCAGCAGCTGCGCGCCCTCCTGCCCTTCATGGAGAAGGGCGTGGCGCTCAGCTCCACCACGCAGGGCATCTACGGCCGCCGCTTCTGCCGGGGCCGCGTCTTCTGGAGGGGCCCGCACACGCGCACGCCGGGACCCCACAAGATGGAGAGGTCCATGGACCCGGTCCTGCTCTTCAGCAAAGACGCCTTCAAGCAGCGTGAGTATGCCATCTCATATTGTTGAAAACATGGAGTTTTTTGATTGATTGATTGATACTTTTATTAGTAGATTGCACAGTACAGTACATATTCCGTACAATTGACCACTAAATGGTAACACCCGAATAAGTTTTTCAACTTGTTTAAGTCGGGGTCCACGTTAATCAATTCATGGTACAAATATATACTATCAGCATAATACAGTCATCACACAAGTTAATCATCATAGTATGTACATTGAATTATTGACATTATTTACAATCCGGGGGGTGGGATGAGGAGCTTTGGTTGATATCAGTACTTCAGTCATCAACAATTGCATCAACAGAGGAATGTGGACATTGAAACAGTGTAGGTCTTATTTAGTAGGATATGTACAGCCAGCAGAGATCATGGTGAGTTCAGATAGCATAAGAACAAGTATATACATTAGAAGTACATTTGAGTTGTTTATAATCCGGGGAGATGGGATGTGAATGGAGGAGGGTATTAGTAAAGTGTTGAAGTTGCCTGGAGGTGTTGTTTTAGAGCGGTTTTGAAGGAATATAGAGATGCACTTACTTTTACACCTGTTGGGAGTGCATTCCACATTGATGTGGCATAGAAAGAGAATCAGTTAAGACCTTTGTTAGATCGAAATCTGGGTTTAACGTGGTTTGTGGAGCTCCCCCTGGTGTTGTGGTTATGGCGGTCATTTACGTTAAGGAAGTAGTTTGACATGTACTTCGGTATCAAGGAGGTGTAGCGGATTTTATAGACCAGGCTCAGTGCAAGTTGTTTTACTCTGTCCTTCACCCTGAGCCAGTCCACTTTGGAGAAGTGGGTTGGATTGAGGTGTGATCTGGGGTGGAGGTCTAAAAGTAACCGGACTAGCTTATTCTGGGATGTTTGGAGTCTAGATTTGAGGATTTTGGAGGTGCTGGGGTACCAGGAGGTGCAAGTGTAATCGAAGAAGGGTTGAATGAGAAATCGAAGAAGGGTTGAATGAGGAGGAAGTTTCTAGTGTGAGAGGACTATTTTCCCTCCGCTTTGATCTTTCTTTTGCTTGAAGACATAAAAACAATGATCTCACTCTTTATTTTCACACTCACACACGCACACACACCTACTCTTATGTTTTTTACCTTCTTCAGACCTCCGAAAAATGCCTTCCTCGTTAGGACCATGTTGTAAATACACATCTTTATATATCTAGAAAGGGTGGTCCTAAAGAGGAAGGCATTTTTCATACGTCTCAAGAAGGTAAAAAAATACAAGAGTGTGTGTGTGTGTGTGTGTGTGTGTGTGTGTGTGTGTGTGTGTGTGTGTGTGTGTGTGTGTAAAAAGTGCTCCCCCTCTGGTCAACATATGAAATAACAAGTGTGTGTAAAAATTTGAGGTGCTCTCCCTCTGGCCAACATATCTACAAAATACTATTCACATGTATTTAAAGACATACTGTAATAACAAAGAAAATAATGAAGACTAAAACTTTTCTCCCAATGTGTCGACTTTTGTCTCGTAAAATTGGGAACAATTTCTCATATTCTTTCTGTAATACCTTTGCATCTAATAGAGAATGTCTCTTTTGCACCCCTGTTAGTGACATCTATCAAAATGAGGGTGGTTTCAAAAAAAGAGGGATTTTTCAAATTGAATGTGTGCCGGTCTGGACAACATACGAAATAACAAGTGTGAGTAAAAATTTGAAGTGGTCCCCCTCTGGCCAACATATGTAATAAAAAGTGTGTGTAAGAAATTGAAATGCGCCCCCTTTGGCCAAAATTAATTTAAAAAATATATATAAATATGTATATAAAGACATACTGCGAAAAAAAAGTAAATAATGAAGATTTAAAATCAATTACTAACAGAAAATTCACTAAAAGCGGTCCTAAAAAAATTGGTAACCATTTCTCATATTCTTTCTGTTTTTGTAGAATTGCAATATTTTCTTGTAAGATTAATACTTTTTAATGCAAAATGGCGACATATGTCATATAAAATTCTGAATTTTATCACAATATTGCCAATTTTGTTGTTGTTGTCAAATAGTGACATTTTTAGAGTAAAATTATGACTTTGGTCATCAATTTGCCAAGTAAAATTCCGATTGTTATCATAATATTGCCAGCATTTTCAATGTTTTCTTATAAAATTGTGACTTTGTGGAGTAAAATTAGGACTCTTTTCATAAAATTGCCAACATTTTAAGCATTTTCTTGTATATTTGTGACTGTTTTCGAGTAAAAGTCCAACTTTTATCATAATATTGCACAAATGTTCAGTTTTATTTTGTAAAATTTGACTTGCGTTGAGTAAAATTACGACTTTCATGCTGCCAAAATTGTACGTTTTTCTTGTGAAATTCCAACTCATTTTTCACAAGAATTTTTTTTTATACTTGCATTTTGTTTATATATTATTAATGTTGTAAATACACATCTTTATATATCTAGAAAGGGTGGTCCTAAAGAGGAAGGCATTTTTCATACGTCTCAAGGAGGTAAAAAAATACAAGAGTGTGTGTGTGTGTGTGCGTGCGTGCGTGTAAAAAGTGCTCCCCCCTGGTCAACATATGAAATAACAAGTGTGTGTAAAAATTGTAAGGGCTCTCCCTCTGGCCAACATATGTAAAAAATAATATTCACATGTATTTAAAGACGTACTGTAATAACAAAGTAAATAATGAAGACTAAAAATGTTTTCACAATGTGTCGACTTTTGTCTCGTAAAATTGGGAACAATTTCTCATATTTTTTCTGTAATGTTGCAATATTTTCTTGTAAAATTCTTACTTTTTAATGCAAAATGGCAACATATGTCCTATTAAATTCTGACTTTCATGATTGGCAACACTAAAATGGTCCCTAGTGTGTGAATGTGAGTGTGAAAGTTGTCTGTCTATCTGTGTCGGCCCTGCGATGAGGTGGCGACTTGTCCAGGGTGTACACCGCCTTCCGCCCGATTGTAGCTGAGATAGGCGCCAGCGCCCCCCACGACCCCGAAAGGGAATAAGCGATAGAAAATGGATGGATGGATCACAATATTGCCAATTTTGTTGTTGTTCTTGTAAAATAGTGACATCATTGGAGTAAAAGTATAACTTTTGTCATCGTTTTGCCAAGTAAAATTCCGATTGTTATAACATTTTTAAAGTTTTCTTATAAAATTGTGACTTTTGTCGAGTACAATTCGGACTCTTTTCATAAAATTGCCAAAAGTTTAATTTTTTTCTTGTAGAATTGCGACTGTTATTGAGTAAAAGTCCAACTTCTATCATAATTTTGCACAATTTTGCGTTGAGTGGAAATTACGACTTTTATTATAGAACTGCCAAAATTCGACGTTTTTCTTGTGAAATGAAGACCTTTTTCTCGTGAAATTCGAACGTATTTTTCACGACAAGTTTTTTAATATGTGCATAGTATCTATATCAGGGATGTCCAAAGTGCCGCCCGGGGGCCATTTGCGGCCCGCAGCTAATTGTTTACCGGCCCGCCACACATTCTGGAAATGCTACTGCAAAAATAAAAAAGGGCATTAAAAACATTGGAATGAGGTGAAATCTAACAAGAAAAAGTTGCAATGTTGACACAAAGCTGCCGTGCAGGTAGTTTTTTTTTCTTTTGTATTTATTTTACCAAGTAAAAAACATTTTTACCATGACTTGATTAACGTGGACCCCGACTTCAACAAGTTAAAAAACTTATAGGGGTGTTACCATTTAGTGCTCAATTGTACGGAATATGTACTGAACTGTGCAATCTACGAATTACAAGTTTCAATTAATCAATTATTTATTTTTTACTTTTTTTTTGCCTTTGCTCAAAACAAAAAATAATGACCCAAAAAATCCATGTTATAATGAATTATTTTCAAAGCTCCAATTAGTTAAAAAATTTCACTTTAATTAACTTAGATTAATATCGCGCTTTTCTAAACACTCAAAGTGCTCACAGAGAAGTGGGACCCATCATTCATTCACACCTGGTGGTGGTAAGCTACATCAGTAGCCACAGCTGCCCTGGGGTAGACTGTCTTTAAAATGTTTTATGTGGTAAATATTGCATATATTGTGCAGTTGCCATATAAAAACAAAGTTTTCTTTGACAAAAGAGCATAAAACAAACAAAATAGTAGTTACAACATTAATAATATATACATCAGGGGTGTCCAAACTGGATATTTTTCATTTTCAAACCATTACAAAATATATGGATTTTTAAAAATGATTTTACCTTTAGGGGTCCCGGGGACCATAAAGGGTCTCAGTTAATAAAATTTTAAAAATAAGTCAAATTTTTATTATTATTTTTTATTTAAGGCTTACAGTAAATCTCTATATCAACTTAAAAAAAGAAAAGAAAAGTTTTATGGCATTTCTGTCAAAAACA
This sequence comes from Nerophis ophidion, assembly GCF_033978795.1. Taxonomy (NCBI): domain Eukaryota; kingdom Metazoa; phylum Chordata; class Actinopteri; order Syngnathiformes; family Syngnathidae; genus Nerophis; species Nerophis ophidion. The sequence goes on from NC_084625.1 coordinate 6,319,338, forward strand.
TCTTAGTTTTTTTAATAGTAAAACGGAAATATGCAGTATTTAGTCATTAGAGCCCTAAAAGATCAATAATGCAGGACACCATTGATTTTAATTCTTTATTATTTTTGAGTAATCACAGTGAAAAGATAAATAAAATACCACTAAATATATTTGGGATCCAAAAGATGCTCCACTCAGAAAGTCATACATTTTTATTAGGGTTTTTTTTTTACTTTTAACACTCAACTTCAGATATATCTGTCGATTTTACGTTTTAACTATTATTTTGTTTGTTTTATGCTCTTTTGTCAAAGAAAACTTTGTTTTTATATGGCGACTGCACAATATATGCAATATTTACCACATAAAACATTTTAAAGACAGTCTACCCCATAATAAAGAATTAAAATCAATGGTGTCCTGCATTATTGATCTTTTAGGGCTCTAATTACTAAATACTGCATATTTCAGTTTTACTATTAAAAAAACAAAGATGTTTTTGACAGAAATGCCATAAAACCTTTCTTTTTTTTTTTTTTTTAAGTTGATATAGAGATTTACTGTAAGCGTTAAATAAAAAATAATAATAAAAACTTGACTTATTCTTAACATTTTATTAACAGAGACGCTTTATGGTCCCCGGGACCCCTAAAGGTAAAATCATTTTTAAAAAACCCTATATTTTGTTATGGTTTGAAAATGAAAAATATCCAAATGGCCCCCGCATGCTTTAATTTTTCCCTGTGTGGCCCTCAGTGGAAAAAGTTTGGACACCCCTGATGTATATATTATTAATGTTGTAACTATTATTTTGTTTGTTTTATGCTCTTTTGTCAAAGAAAATTTTTTTTTATATGGCAACTGCACAATATATGCAATATTTACCACATAAAACATTTTAAAGACAGTCTACCCAATAATAAATAATTAAAATCAATGGTGTCCTGCATTATTGATCTTTTAGGGCTCTAATTACTAAATACTGCATATTTCAGTTTTACTATTAAAAAAATAGTTTTTGACAGAAATGCCATAAAACCTTTCTTTTCTTTTTTTTTAAGTTGATATAGAGATTTACTGTAAGCGTTAAATAAAAAATAATAATAACAATTTGACTTATTTTTAACATTTTATTAACTGAGACGCTTTATGGTCCCCGGGACCCCTAAAAGTAAAATAATTTTTAAAAATCCCTATATTTTGTTATGGTTTGAAAATGAAAAATATCCAAATGGCCCCCGCATGCTTTAATTTTTCCCTGTGTGGCCCTCAGTGGAAAATGTTTGGACACCCCTGATGTATATATTATTAATGTTGTAACTATTATTTTGTTTGTTTTATGCTCTTTTGTCAAAGACATTTTTTTTTATATGGCAACTGCACAATATATGCAATATTTACCACATAAAACATTTTAAAGACAGTCTACCCCAGGGCAGCTGTGGCTACTGATGTAGCTTACCACCACCAGGTGTGAATGAATGTTGAGTCCCACTTCTCTCTGAGCGCTTTGAGTGTTTAGAAAAGCGCGATATAAATCTAAGTTTATTATAGTGAAATTTTTGAACTAATTGGAGCTTTGAAAATAATTCATTATAACATGGATTTTTTTGGTCATTATTTTTTGTTTCGAGCAATGGCAAAAAAGTAAATAATAAATAATTGATTAATTGAAACTTGTAATTAGTAGATTGCACAGTACAGTACATATTCCGTACAATTGAGCACTAAATGGTAACACCCCAATAAGTTTTTTAACTTGTTAATCAATTCATGGTAAAAATGTTTTTTACATGGTAAAATAAATACAAAAGAAAAAAAAAAATACCTGCATGGCAGCTTTGTGTCAACATTGCAACGTTCTCTCGTTAAATTTCACCTCATTCCAATATTTTTAATGCCCTTTTTTATTTTTGCAATAGCATTTCCAGAATGTGTGGCGGGCCGGTAAACAATTAGCTGCGGGCCACAAATGGCCCCCGGGCGCCACTTTGGACATCCCTGATATAGATACTATGCACATATTAAAAAAACTTGTCGTGAAAAATACGTTCGAATTTCACGAGAAAAAGGTCTTCATTTCACAAGAAAAACGTAGAATTTTGGCAGTTTTATAATAAAAGTCGTAATTTCACTCAACGCGAGTCAATTTTACATTTTGTGCAAAATTATGATAGAAGTTGGACTTTTACTCAATAACAGTCGCAATTGCACAAGAAAAAGCTTAAACTTTTGTCAATTTTATGAAAAGAGTCCGAATTGTATTCGACAAAAGTCACAATTTTATAAGAAAACTTTAAAAATGTTATCACAATCGGAATTTTACTTGGCAAAACGATGACAAAAGTCATAATTTTACTCCAATGATGTCGCTATTTTACAAGAACAATAAAAAAATTGGCAATATTGTGATGAAAGTCAGAATTTAATAGGACATATGTTGCCATTTTGCATTAAAAAGTAATAATTTTACAAGAAATTATTGCAATATTACAGAAAGAATATGAGAAATTGTTCCCAATTATACGAGACAAAAGTCGACACATTGTGAGAACATTTTTAGTCTTCATTATTTACTTTGTTATTACAGTATGTCTTTAAATACATGTGAATATTATTTTTTACATATGTTGGCCAGAGGGAGAGCACTTAGAATTTTTACACACACTTGTTATTTCATATGTTGACCAGAGGGGGAGCACTTTTTACACCCACGCACACACACACACACACACTCTTGTATTTTTTTACCTCCTTGAGACGTCTGAAAAATGCCTTCCTCTTTAGGACCACCCTTTCTAGATATATAAAGATGTGTATTTACAACATTAATAATATATAAACAAAATGCAAATATAAAAAAAAATTATTGTGAAAAATGAGTTGGAATTTCACAAGAAAAACGTACAATTTTGGCAGCATGAAAGTCGTAATTTTACTCAACGCAAGTCAAATTTTACAAAATAAAACTGAACATTTGTGCAATATTATGATAAAAGTTGGACTTTTATTCGAAAACAGTCATAAATATACAAGAAAATGCTTAAAATGTTGGCAATTTGATGAAAAGAGTCCTAATTTTACTCCACAAAGTCACAATTTTATAAGAAAACATTAAAAATGCTGGCAATATTATGATAACAATCGGAATTTTACTTGGCAAATTGATGACCAAAGTCATAATTTTACTCTAAAAATGTTACTATTTGACAACAACAACAAAATTGGCAATATTGTGATAAAAGTCAGAATTTTATATGACATATGTCGCCATTTTGCATTAAAAAGTAATAATCTTACAATAAAATATTGCAATACTACAAAAACAGAAAGAATATGAGAAATGGTTACCAATTTTTGTAGGACCGCTTTTAGTGAATTTTCTGTTAGTAATTGATTTTTAATCTTCATTATTTACTTTTTTATTGCAGTATGTCTTTATATACATATTTATATATATTTTTTAAATTAATTTTGGCCAAAGGGGGCGCATTTCAATTTCTTACACACACTTTTTATTACATATGTTGGCCAGAGGGAGAGCACTTCAAATTTTCACACACACTTGTTATTTCATATGTTGACCAGAGGGGGAGCACTTTTTACACGCACGCACACACATACACACACACATACACAAGAATGTGAGAAATGATTACCAATTTTTTTAAGACAAAAGTCGACACATTGTGAGAAAGGACTGCTTTTATTGAATTTTTTGTTAGTAATTGATTTTTAATCTTCATTATTTACTTTTTATTGCAGTATGTTTTTATATATATATATTTTAAAATTAATTTTGGCCAAAGGGGGCGCATTTCAATTTCTTACACACACATTTAATTACATATGTTGGCCAGAGGGGGAGCACTTCAAATTTTTACTCACACTTGTTATTTCATATGTTGTCCAGACCGACACACATTCAATTTGAAAAATCCCTCTTTTTTTTGGACCATGAGACATTCTCTATTAGATGCAATGTTACTGGGACCATGGTTTATGTCCTCACTTGTTCCCACCTCCTCATATGGAAGCTACTTTTCCTTCTTGATGTCTCAAGAAGGGTAGAAATACAAGAACACACACAAACGCGTAATTAGCTGTAGTTTTAAATCGGTCAGGATTGTGCAGCAGTGGCGTGTCCAGACTTTTCAGGGGGCGCCTAGTTCTGCAGGGGTGGCCCCAAGTGGAGGAGTTCAAGTACCTAGGAGTCTTGTTCACGAGTGAGGGAAGAGTGGATGGTGAGATCGACAGGCGGATCGGTGCGGCGTCTTCAGTAATGCGGACGTTGTACCGATCCGTTGTGGTGAAGAAGGAGCTGAGCCGGAAGGCAAAGCTCTCAATTTACCGGTCGATCTACGTTCCCATCCTCACCTATGGTCATGAGCTTTGGGTCATGACCGAAAGGATAAGATCACGGGTACAAGCGGCCCAAATGAGTTTCCAGGTCTCTCCCTTAGAGATAGGGTGAGAAGCTCTGCCATCCGGGAGGAACTCAAAGTAAAACCGCTGCTCCTCCACATCGAGAGGAGCCAGATGAGGTGGTTCGGGCATCTGGTCAGGATGCCACCCGAACGCCTCCCTAGGGAGGTGTTTAGGGCACGTCCAACCGGTAGGAGGCCACGGGGAAGACCCAGGACACGTTGGGAAGACTATGTCTCCCGGCTGGCCTGGGAACGCCTCGGGATCCCCCGGGAAGAGCTAGACGAAGTGGCTGGGGAGAGGGAAGTCTGGGTTTCCCTGCTTAGGCTGTTGCCCCCGCGACCCGACCTCGGATAAGCGGAAGATGATGGATGGATGGATGGATGGCACCCATAAAACCTTCAGTCTACCCCAGTAGCTATAGTGGCACACCAGCACCAAGTATGGAGGAAATGTCCTTCCTCGGAAGGCAATTGCTGACATTAAATAATAATGAGGCTGTGGAAAATTGAACCCGCGCCACGTGACACAAAAGACAAGCGCGTCAAGCAGGGTGAGTCCAAACTACAGCCCGCGGGCGTGTTCAGTCAGGCCCGCCAGACCTCACTTCAGTTTCACTTTATGTATTTCTCTAACACGTTTCCAAAAGTGGTCAAAGTGCTGTACAGACATAAGAAAAAGGGGGCGCACATAGTGTCCCATTTACATGGTAACACGGAAGGATGCATGAAATACAGTGGTCGATTATACCTTC
>NC_084625.1:6329495-6491995 GCF_033978795.1 Nerophis ophidion
TGGGGGGGTTGCACTAATATACAACGAAAACTTTAACCTTAGTCCTAACATAAATAATAAATATAAATCGTTTGAGGTGCTTACTATGAGGTCTGTCACACCGCTGCCTCTACACCTGGCTGTTATCTACCGCCCCCCAGGGCCCTATTCGGACTTTATTAATGAATTCTCAGAGTTCGTTGCTGATCTAGTGACACACGCCGATAATATAATCATAATGGGGGACTTTAATATCCATATGAATACCCCATCAGACCCACCGTGTGTAGCGCTCCAGACTGTAATTGATAGCTGTGGTCTCACACAAATAATAAATGAACCCACGCATCGCAACGGTAATACGATAGACCTAGTGCTTGTCAGGGGCATCACCGTTTCCAAAGTTACGATACTCCCGTATACTAAAGTATTGTCTGATCATTACCTTATAAAATTCGAGGTTCAAACGCATGTTCGTCAAACTAATAATAATAATAACTGCTATAGCAGCCGCAACATTAATACAGCCACAACGACAACTCTTGCTGACCTACTGCCCTCGGTAATGGCACCATTCCCAAAGTATGTGGGCTCTATTGATAACCTCACTAACAACTTTAACGACGCCCTGCGCGAAACCATTGATAACATAGCACCGCTAAAGTTAAAAAAGGCTCCAAAAAAGCGCACCCCGTGGTTTACAGAAGAAACTAGAGCTCAGAAATTATTATGCAGAAAGCTGGAACGCAAATGGCGCACGACTAAACTTGAGGTGCACCATCAAGCATGGAGTGATGGTTTAATAACTTATAAACGCATGCTTACCTTAGCTAAAGCTAAATATTACTCAAATCTCATCCACCGTAATAAAAACGATCCTAAATTTTTGTTTAGTACGGTAGCATCGCTAACCCAACAAGGGACTCCTTCCAGTAGCTCAACCCACTCAGCTGATGACTTTATGCAATTCTTTAGTAAGAAAATTGAAGTCATTAGAAAGGAGATTAAAGACAATGCGTCCCAGCTACAACGGGGTTCTATTAACACTGACACGATTGTATATACGGCGAATACTGCCCTCCAAAATACCATCTCTCGTTTTGAGGAAATAACATTAGAGGAATTGTTACAACGTGTAAATGGAATAAAACAGACAACATGTTTACTTGACCCTCTTCCTGGGAAACTGATCAAGGAGCTCTTTGTATTATTAGGTCCATCAGTGCTAAATATTATAAACTTATCACTCTCCTCGGGCACTGTTCCCCTAGCATTCAAAAAAGCGGTTATTCATCCTCTTCTTAAAAGACCTAACCTCGATCCTGACCTCATGGTAAATTACCGACCGGTGTCTCACCTTCCCTTTATTTCAAAAATCCTTGAAAAAATTGTTGCGGGGCAGTTAAATGAACACTTAGCGTCTAACAAGCTATGTGAAACCTTTCAATCCGGTTTCAGGGCAAATCACTCCACAGAGACAGCCCTCGCAAAACTGACTAATGATCTATTGCTAACGATGGATTCTGATGCGTCATCTATGTTGCTGCTCCTCGATCTTAGCGCTGCTTTCGATACCGTCGATCATAATATTTTATTAGAACGTATCAAAACACGGATTGGTATGTCAGACTTAGCCCTGTCTTGGTTTAACTCTTATCTTACTGATAGGATGCAGTGTGTCTCCCATAACAATGTGACCTCGGACTACGTTAAGGTAACGTGTGGAGTTCCCCAGGGTTCGGTCCTTGGCCCTGCACTCTTCATCATCTACATGCTGCCGCTAGGTGACATCATACGCAAATACGGTATTAGCTTTCACTGTTATGCTGATGACACCCAACTCTACATGCCCCTAAAGCTGACCAACACGCCGGATTGTAGTCAGCTGGAGGCGTGTCTTAATGAAATTAAACAATGGATGTCCGCTAACTTTTTGCAACTCAACGCCAAAAAAACGGAAATGCTGATTATCGGTCCTGCTAGACACCGAACTCTATTTAATAATACAACTCTAACATTTGACAACCAAACAATTAAACAAGGCGACACGGTAAAGAATCTGGGTATTATCTTCGACCCAACTCTCTCCTTTGAGGCACACATTAAAAGCGTTACTAAAACGGCCTTCTTTCATCTCCGTAATATCGCTAAAATTCGCTCCATTCTGTCCACTAAAGACGCTGAGATCATTATCCATGCGTTTGTTACGTCTCGCCTCGACTACTGTAACGTATTATTTTCGGGTCTCCCCATGTCTAGCATTAAAAGATTACAGTTGGTACAAAATGCGGCTGCTAGACTTTTGACAAGAACAAGAAAGTTTGATCACATTACGCCTGTACTGGCTCACCTGCACTGGCTTCCTGTGCACTTAAGATGTGACTTTAAGGTTTTACTACTTACGTATAAAATACTACACGGTCTAGCTCCATCCTATCTTGCCGATTGTATTGTACCATATGTCCCGGCAAGAAATCTGCGTTCAAAGGACTCCGGCATATTAGTCATTCCCAAAGCCCAAAAAAAGTCTGCGGGCTATAGAGCATTTTCCGTTCGGGCTCCAGTACTCTGGAATGCCCTTCCGGTAACAGTTCGCGATGCCACCTCAGTAGAAGCATTTAAGTCTCACCTTAAAACTCATTTGTATACTCTAGCCTTTAAATAGACTCCCTTTTTAGACCAGTTGATCTGCCGTTTCTTTTCTTTTTCTCCTATGTCCCACTCTCCCTTGTGGAGGGGGTCCGGTCCGATCCGGTGGCCATGTACTGCTCGCCTGTGTATCGGCTGGGGACATCTCTGCGCTGCTGATCCGCCTCCGCTTGGGATGGTTTCCTGCTGGCTCCGCTGTGAACGGGACTCTCGCTGCTGTGTCTTGGATCCTCTTTGGACTGGACTCTCGCGACTGTGTTGGATCCATTGTGGATTGAACTTTCACAGTATCATGTTAGATCCGCTCGACATCCATTGCTTTCCTCCTCTCTAAGGTTCTCATAGTCATTATTGTCACCAATGTCCCACTGGGTGTGAGTTTTCCTTGCCCTTATGTGGGCCTACCGAGGATGTCGTGGTGGTTTGTGCAGCCCTTTGAGACACTAGTGATTTAGGGCTATATAAGTAAACATTGATTGATTGATTGATTGATATATATGTATGTGTATATACATATATATGTAATGTGTATATGTATGTATATGTGTGTATGTATATATATGTATGTGTATATATGTATGTATATATGTATGTGTATACGTATGTATATATATGTGTATGTATATATGTATGTATATATATATATACAGTATGCGTATATATATGTATATATATATGTACGTGTGTGTGTGTGTGTGTGTATATATATATATATATATATATATATATATATATATATATATATATATATATATATATATAGATGTATGTATATATTTATATGTGTGTATGTGTATATGTATGTATTGTGTTCCACCCGAAAAACAATTGTTGTTCTTTCTTTTCATTCCTAAAATAGATTTTTGGTATGTGGTCCACGCAATATTACGGCCAAAAGTCTGAATCTGGGGGAAAAAAAAAAAAAAAAGGAGATCTGAAACTGAAAAAAGTACTATTTGAATGTGGAAAAAAACGGAGCTGAAACATCACATTATAGACAAATGCAAATGAAAAAAGTCCATCCATCCATTATCTACCGCTTGTCCCTTTCGGGGTGGCGGGGGGGGGTTCTCGAGCCTATCTCAGCTGCATTCGGGCGGAAGGTGGCTTACACCCTGGACAAGTCACCACGGTGTACAACACAGATAGACAGACAACATTCACACACTGGGGCCAATTTAGTGCTGCCAATCAACCTATCCCCAGGTGCATGTCTTTGGAAGTGGGAGGAGCCTATCCCCAGGTGCATGTCTTTGGAAGTGGGAGGAGCCTATCCCCAGGTGCATGTCTTTGGAGGTGGGAGGAGCCTATCCCCAGGTGCATGTTTTTGGAGGTGGGAGGAGCCTATCCCAAGGTGCATGTTTTTGGAGGTGGGAGGAGCTTATCCCCAGGTGCATGTCTTTGGAAGTGGGAGGAGCCTATCCCCAGGTGCATGTCTTTGGAAGTGGGAGGAGCCTATTCCCAGGTGCATGTATTTGGAAGTGGGAGGAGCCTATCCCCAGGTGCATGTCTTTAGAGGTAGGAGGAAGCCGGAGTACCCGGAGGGAATCCAGGCAGTCACGGGGTGAACATGCATACACAGAAAGGTCCCCAGTCCCCAGGACCTTCGTATTGTGAGGCGCATGCACAAACCCCTGCACCACCGTGCTGCCCAAATAAAGAATGTATGAAAGATAATTGCCCGAGAGAATCATAAGCATACTCAACCTTTTTTCATTTGAGTACACTGATGTACTCCTTCCGCCCGAATGCAGCCGAGATAGGCTCCAGCACCCTCTGCGACCCCGAAAGGGACAAGCAGTAGAAAATGGACAGATTGATGGATACACTGATATACTTTTCAGTTTCAAAGTACTTTTTTTTTTTCCACAACTGAACATTTTGGCCTTAATTTAGCCCCATAAAAGTACATTTCTCACAACAGTATATGACTGCTTCCTTTTAGGATGTGTAGCGAAGCCTGGAGTTGGATTTTTGTGAATGACGTCCCTCACGCTAAAAGCAGGCATTTTAGCGCCTCTTTAAAAAGTGTCACAAACAAGTCAGGGAGTTGAAAGTTGTGCTGCTACTCTTAGGACCTCACAATCTCTCCATTTCTTCCAGAGTCGGATGAATTTTACTTGTGTGGCGGTGAGGCTCCTGGTTGCAAGGCTCCTGACTCCAAGGCTCCTGACTGCGAGGCTCCTGACTGCGAGGCTCCTGGTTGCAAGGCTCCTGGTTGCAAGGCCCCTGACTGCAGCTTCATACTGTGCTTTGGAGAAGAACTGAGCAGCTCAGAAGATCCCTCCACTAAACTCATCACTGTTAAGGTACGTCCAAAATAATGTCTTTAAACGGGACAGGAAAAATCGATCCGTAAATTTTAATGTGTCACACCTAAATCGGAATATGTTATTTTGACATGCGCAGCTTCGGGGCCCAACTTTTCCACTTCTGAATATCTCAGGGCCCACTCAAATATTAACTCTGAATAGAATCAATCAATCAATGTTTATTTATATAGCCCTAAATCACAAGTGTCTCAAAGGGCTGCACAAGACACAACCACATCCTCGGTTCAGAGCCCACATAAGGGCAAGGAAAAACTCACAACCCAGTGGGATGTCAATGTGAATGACGATGAGAAACCTTGGAGAGGACCGCAGATGTGGGTGACACACACCCCTAGGGGAGACCGGATGCAATGGATGTCGAGTGGGTCTAGCATAATATTGTGAGAGTCCAGTCCATAGTGGATCTAGCATATTATTGTGAAAGTCCAGTCCATAATGGGCCTAACATAATAGTGAGAGTTCAGTCCATAGTGGATCTAACATAATAGTGAAAGTCCAGTCCATAGTGGGTCTAACATAATAGTGAGAGTCCAGTCCATAGTGGATCTAACATAATAGTGAGAGTCCAGTCCATTATGGATCCAACATAATAGTGAGAGTGCAGTCCATAGTGGATCCAACATAATAGTGAGAGTGCAGTCCATTGTGGATCTAACATAATAGTGAGAGTCCAGTCCATAGTGGATCTAACATAATAGTGAGAGTCACGTCCATAGTGGATCTAACATAATAGTGAAAGTCCAGTCCATAATGGATCTAACATAATAGTGAGAGTTCAGTCCATAGTGGATCTAACATAATAGTGAGAGTCCATGCATGCTGCCTGCGCTAACTAAATAAGAGTCTCAGAAAGCTGGCGTGCACAAGTGATGTGCACGCCAGCTTTCTGAGGGATCGCTTGTGCACGCCAGTTTTCCGAGACTCTGTATTTAGTTAGCGCAGGCAGCATGAAGCAGGGCTTTTATTGTGAAGATAGGAAATGTGCAGTCGGCCTTTAGAGTTTTGACGGAAGGTACGGCGCGAGAGTCTGTTGAAATAAAAAGTGTTTCTCGCCTTCCTCTCGGTCATATTTTCATAATAATGATCTTGCAGCAGCCAGCGTCATCTCACAAGACCCTCCGGTACCGTGAATGTCATTTAAGTGACGTCTTGGTGAAGATTGATGATCACTCATTTTTAGGTCTATTTTTTTTAAAAGCCTGGCTGGAGATCGACTGACACACCCCCCGCGGTCGACTGGTAGCTCGCCATCGACGTAATGGGCACCTCTGGCCTATAGGGACAAGTCACGGGCCCAGCCATAGAAGCTAACTTTTCATGGCCACTATAGTCTTCGGACTTGAGTATATTTGGTCATCCTATGGTCGCATGTGGGATGTGGTCGTCTTACATCGGTGCTTGAAGTAGTCAAATCAGCAAAGTCCTTCTTTTGCTGCCGCCTTGTTTTATCATATATTACTGCTAGAGATGTCCAATAATACTGGACTGCCGATAGTATCGGCCGATAAATGCTTTAAAATGTGATATCGGAAATTATCGGTTTCAAAAACTTTTTAAAACGCTGCAGTGGACACGGACGTAGGGAGAAGTACAGAGCGCCAATAAACCTTAAAGGCACTGCCTTTGCGTGCCGGCCCAATCACATAATATTTACGGCTTTTCACACACACAAGTGAATGCAAGGCATACTCGGTCAACAGCCATACAGGTCACACTGAGGGTGGCCGTATAAACAACCTTAAGACTGTTACAAATATGCGCCACACTGTGAACCCACACCAAACAAGAATGACAAACACATTTCAGGAGAACATCTGCACCGTAACACAACAGAACAAATACCCAGAAACCCGTGCAGCACTCACTCAAATAATATACCCTTTCACCTAACTCCTCCGGGACGCTACAATAAAGTTAAAGTACCAATGATTGTCACACACACACTAGGTGGGGCGAAATTATTCTCTGCATTCGACCCATCACCCTTGATCACCCCCTGAGATGTGAGGGGAGCAGTGAGCAGCAGCAGTGGCCGCGCCCGGGAATCAGTTTTGTTGATTTAACCCCCAATTCCAACCCCTTGATGCTGAGTGCCAAGCAGGGAGGTAATGGCTCCCATTTTTATAGTCTTTGGTGGTTTGAACTCACAACCTACCTACACCCCACCTCAACCTCCTCATGCTCTATCAGAGAGAGCATGTCCCAAACTCCAAGCTGCTGTTTTGAGGCATGTACAAAAAAAATATGCACTTTGTGACTTCAATAATAAATATGGCAGTGCCATGTTGGCTTAAGTTTCCATAACTCGAGTTGATTTATTTTGGGAAAAAATCGTTACATTGTTTAATGCATCCAGCCGGGCATCACAACAAAATTAGGCTTTGTATTAGTGTCCTTATAAATAGATATACCGGCCTCCAGACACATTGTTTTCTCTAAATGTGGCCCCCGAGTCAAAATAATTGCCCAGGTCTGCCGTGTAAACAACTTCAACACTGTTACAAATATGCGCCACACTGTGAACCCACACCTAACAAGAATGACAAACACACTTCGGGAGAACATCCGCACCGTAACACAACAGAACAAATACCCAGAAACCCGTGCAGCACTCACTCAAATAATATACCCTTTCACCTCAAACTCCTCATGCTCTCTCAAGAAGAGCATGTCCCAAATTCCAAGCTGCTGTTTTGAGGCATGTACAAAAAAAATGTGCACTTTGTGACTTCAATAATAAATATGGCAGTGCCATGTTGGCATTTGTTTCCATAACTCGAGTTGATTTATTTTGGAAAAACATCGTTACATTGTTTAATGCATCCAGCCGGGCATCACAACAAAATTAGGTATTATAATGTGTTAATTCCACGACTGTATGTATCGGTATCGGTTGATATCGGAATCGGTAATTAAGACTTGGACAATATCGGAATATCGGCAAAAAAGCCATTATCGGACATCTCTAGTTACTATGGTAATCTACGTCACAGCGGGTCAGACGAGGCACCAAGCAGTGTGGGCGGGAAGCGTTTCCACTGACGCGGAAGGAGCTTTTCACAACAAAGTTCTAAAGCTAAATGATACATGAAATATAGCAGATTGTAAGTGGGTTTATTTTGTAGCCTTCGCGTTCATATTTCACTGTTTGTAGCATTTTGTTGCGTTTCACTTGATTGTAAAATATGTCGACCGAAAGGGGGTGTGACGTTCATCTTTTGTCAATATTCAGTGTTTTATCGTTCATAGAAAAATGTAAAATTCCATTGTTTTTTAAGGCGCTCTGTCATAATGTTTTTAGCATTCAATCAGACATTATTGTGAAGTTTTGTATTAGTGTCCCTAAAAATAGATATACCGGTCTCCAGACACATTGTTTTCTCTAAATGTGGCCCCCGAGTCAAAATAATTGCCCAGGTCTGCCGTGTAAACAACTTTAACACTGTTACAAATATGCGCCACACTGTGAACCCACACCAAACAAGAATGACAAACACAGGGATGGCGTGGCCGTGCGCAACCCAAGGGTCCCTGGTTCAATCCCCACCTAGTACCAACTTCGTCACGTCCGTTGTGTCCTGAGCAAGACACTTCACCCTTGCTCCTGATGGGTGCTGGTTGGCGCCTTGCATGGCAGCTCCCTCCATCAGTGTGTGAATGTGTGTGTGAATGGGTAAATGTGGAAGTAGTGTCAAAGCGCTTTGAGTACCTTGAAGGTAGAAAAGCGCTATACAAGTACAACCCATTTATTTATCATTTACATTTCGGGAGAACATCCACACCGTAACACAACAGAACAAATACCCGGAAACCCTTGTAGCACTAACTCTATAATATACCCTTTCACCTCAAACTCCTCATGCTCTCTCAGGGAGAGCATGTCCCAAATTCCAAGCTGCAGTTTTGAGGCATGTTAAAAAAAAAATAATGCGTTTAGTGACTTCAATAATAAATATGGCAGTGCCATGTTGGCATTTTGCTTTCCATAACTTGAGTTGATTTATTTTGGAAAACCTTGTTACATTATTTAATGCAGTGGTTCTCAAATGGGGGTACTTGAAGGAATGCGAGATTTTTTAAAATATTCTAAAAATAGTAACAATTAAAAACATCCTTTACAAATATATTTATTGAATAATACTTCAACAAAATATGAATGTAAGTTCATAAAGTGTGAAAAGAAATACAACAATGCAATATTCAGTGTTGACAGCTAGATTTTTTTGTGGACATGTTCCATAAATATCGATGTTAAAGATTTCTTTTTTGTGAAGAAATTTTTAAAATTCAGTTCATGAATCCAGATGGATCTCTATTACAATCCCCAAAGAGTTGATGATTACTTCTATGTGTAGAAATCTTTATTAGGGTCCGCCCTGCCTCTGGCTTCTATACCTAAAATCAACAGGAAGTTGGCAAAAACCCCTTCAAAACAAAATGTTTGCAAAAAATTCCTTTTTTGCCTCTTCGAACTGATATTTGACCCCCTTAAAATGCTTCAAAGTGCCAGTTAAAGCTATACTATGCCAAGCGAAAGCCATTTATCAACAACATCCAGAAACGCCAATCTGTAATTTGACCCCCTTAACATGCTTCAAAACTCACCAAATTTTACACACACATCAGGACTGGTGAAAATTGCCATCCAATAAAAAACCAAACCCCAAAAATGAAAATTGTGCTCTAGCTCCCCCTAGGAAAAAAAACTGACAAAACTGCTTGTAAATTCTGTTAGGAATGTCGTAGAGTGATGAAACAAAAACTTCTATGTAGGTCTGACTAAGATCGGGACTCGGGACACGGCGGCAGCGGCCAAAGGCGGACCCGACCAACGCTGCTTGCAGCTTTAATTTATAATTGAGTCACTTGTTTATTTTTCAACAATTTTTTGTTGTTTTTATTTCTTTTTTTCCAAATCGTTCAAGAAAGACCACTACAAATGAGCAATATTTTGCACTGTTATACAATTTAATAAATCAGAAACTGATGACATAGTGCTTTATTTTACTTCTTTATCTCTGTTTTTCAACCAAAAATGCTTTGCTCTGATTAGGGGGTACTTGAATTAAAAACACGTTCACAGGGGGTACATCACTGAAAAAAGGTTGAGAACCACTGATTTAATGCATCGCAACAAAATTAGGCAAAATAACGTGTTAATTCCACGACTGTATATATCGGAATCGGTAATTAAGAGTAGGGATGCACCGAAATGAAAATTTGTGGCCGAAGCCGAATAATGAATGCAGTTTTTCATCATTTTTTTAAAATTGCATAAATAGCCTAGAATAAATATTTAGACATGTTTTTCAAATAAAGTATTTTTTTATTGAATATTGACATTTTTTTAATATTCCAGTAGCCTTTGCTTTTCAAAAAAAAGCACAAAGTTTTTCATTTATATTAGGCCTTCACACAAAACATGCATTCCAAAAAAAAATAAAGTGCATTAAAGTGGATAAACCCACAACAAATTAATGATTGTCCTTTTGGCAAAAGTCTGCTTAGCCACAGTAGATATGCTAATAATGTAAACAGAAGGCTCAAGTAAATCTCAATAAGTGTGTGCTTGTAACCTCATACACTTATACAGGTAGCCTACACAACAGGCTAATAATGTAAACAGAGGCCCCACTAAATCTCAATAAGTGTGTGCTTGTAACCTCATACACTTATACAGGTACACAACATACACTTATACAGGTACACAACATATCCCAACGTCACCTCGTCAAAAAATGGCGTCACACGCCACTATTCGGCCTTGTTTTCAACTCATTCCACCGCAGGCCGAATGTGGCTTTTTTTTGCCATATTCGGCCGAATATATTCGGTTACCGATTAATCGGTGCATCCCTAATAGATACAGAGGGTCTGGGTTCTTTTGCGCCTCACCCCCACTTAAAGCGTGGGTAAGGAATCAACATAAGTCTGAAAGAGATGATACAATATTATCTGCTCACAGATGCCACCTGGTGTTTGGTTGAGCACACTAAACCTCGCCCTGCGTAGTCCCACTCTTTAAAAATTGCGTCACACGCCACTATTCGGCCTTGTTTTTAACTCATTCCACCGAAGGCCGAAAGTGGCTTTTTTTTGCCATATTCGGCCGAATATATTCGGTTACCGATTAATCGGTGCATCCCTAATTAAGAGTTGGACAATATCGGCAAAAAAGCCATTATCGGACATCTCAATGTTTACTTTTTTGTATAAAGCATCACAAAATCTTTACTTTGGAGCAATGTTCACGGACTCGATTATTTGACTTGTTGCAGGCGAGAGTTAAGTCTATGCTCGAAAATATCCGATGCGGTGCTACAGTCGCACGTAGTAATGCATTGTTACAGCGTGATGATCCACACCTGCGGCCGTGGCGTCAAAAGTGGATACTATTAGTGTGTTCGGAGGTAAAAACACTTCTTTGTTGGCCATATCATTATATATATATATATATATATATATATTATTTTTTTTTTTTGGGAGATGGACTGGTAGGGTTCCTAAGACTACACAAAGTCATTTCTTTTTGTGACTTGAAAAAATGACCTCAATGGTAGTCACGTCCAAGTCCATGTGTACATACCTGGTTATGTCATGACCTGATCCAGCTTCTTGAAACAATAAAACCCCCCCTCCCTCCTCCTCCTCCTCCGCAGGTCACTTTGGTGCAGGCTCAGGGCCAAACCGCTCGCGACTTCCTGGAGTCTTTACCTTTCCTGCAGGGCGAGATCACGCTCGACCTGGTCCCCGTGCCAACAACACCCGAATCCTCGCTCTGAAGGTTTTTTTTTTTTTTTTCCTTTTCTCCCATAAAACCACACAATTCTTCTTAAACACATTTAATCAGGTATGTAGAGTCCAGTAGAACTATGTTATCACTCACTTCAACAAGACTGTTAGAGAATACACCACAAGTGTAGAAAGTAGTCAGCTGCTGTCTAATGTTACTTACGTGATGTCAGCTGCTATTTAGCCTAGCTGTGCTAACCAGTGTGTGTGCGTCCTCAAGGCAGCACCAGTTCCACTTTTACAGTTTGCATGTAGTGTGCGCGGGGGGGGGGGACCAGCAATAAAACCGTCTACAAACTCCCACGTGGTCTGAGGTGGGGAAGGTCTACAGTCTCAGATGTTGCCGTTAGCCGGCGACGCCAGCTCGGCGATCTTGGCGTTGACTCTCTGGTTGGTCCAGTCTCTGGTGATGTCGTCCAGGTGGCTGTCGAAATCCACCAGGAGCGCGTGGTCGCCTGAGTCCAGCATCTGGCTGGCGATGGCCCGGGTCTCCTCCCATTGCCTCAGCATGATCCTGGACCGAGGGAATTAGAAAAATAAAACTTAGATACTTAACACAATCAATCAAAAGTTTATTGATAAAGCCCAGAACTTTCTTACATGTGTTTGTCTTTGAGCGTCCATCTGGAGTCTTTGCGCTCGTACATCACGATGGGAGGGACCCGGAAGTCAGGTGACATCTTACTGCCGTCGAGCTGCAGAGGGCGCCAAACCTCACATTTACCAGGGATGTTTTCGGTGAAGGCCGCTTGGCCATCCATCCATTTTCTACCGCTTGTCCCCCTTTGGGGGTCGCGGGAGGTGCTGGAGCCTATGTCAGCTACATTCGGGCGGAAGGCGGTGTACACCCTGGACAAGTCGCCACCTCATCACAGGGCCAACACAGAACGACGGAAGACAATCATTTAGTGTTGCCAATCAAACTATCCCCAGGTGCATGTCTTTGGAGGTGGGAGGGGGCTATCCCCAGGAGGATGTCTTTAGAGGTGGGAGGAGCCTATCCCCAGGTGCATGTCTTTGGAGGTGGGAGGAGCCTATCCCAGGTGCATGTCTTTAGAGGTGGGAGGAGCCTATCCCCAGGTGCATGTCTTTGGAGGTGGGAGGAGCCTATCCCCAGGTGCATGTCTTTGGAGGTGGGAGGGGCCTATCCCCAGGTGCATGTCTTTGGAGGTGGGAGGGGCCTATCCCCAGGTGCATGTCTTTAGAGGTGGGAGGAGCCTATCCCCAGGTGCATGTCTTTAGAGGTGGGAGGAGCCTATCCCCAGGTGCATGTCTTTAGAGGTGGGAGGAGCTTATCCCCAGGTGCATGTCTTTGGAGGTGGGAGGAGCCTATCCCCAGGTGCATGTTTTTGGAGGTGGGAGGAGCCTATCCCCAGGTGCATGTCTTTGGAGGTGGGAGGAGCCTATCCCAGGTGCATGTCTTTAGAGGTGGGAGGAGCCTATCCCCAGGTGCATGTCTTTAGAGGTGGGAGGAGCCTATCCCCAGGTGCATGTCTTTAGAGGTGGGAGGAGCTTATCCCCAGGTGCATGTCTTTGGAGGTGGGAGGGGCCTATCCCCAGGTGCATGTCTGAAGTTGGGAGGAGCCTATCCCCAGATGCATGTCTGGAGGTGGGAGGAGCCTATCCCCAGGTGCATGTCTTTGGAGGTGGGAGGAGCTTGTCCCCAGGTGCATGTCTTTGGAGGTGGAAGGAGCCTATCCCTAGGTGCATGTCTTTAGAGGTGGGAGGAGCCTATCCCCAGGTGCATGTCTTTGGAGGTGGGAGGAAGCCGGAGTACCCAGAGGGAACCCACGCAAACTCCACAGAGAAAGATCCCGAACCCGGGATTGAACCCATTGCTACTCAAGACCTTCGTATTGTGAGGCACATGCACTAACCCCTGTACCACCGTGCTGCCCAGGGCCGCGTGTAACAATGAATGATGTTTGAATCTGCCTCTGGATTTCATCATTAATTATATACATTGCTTTAAGTAGACTGTCCATTTTACAGTAAAAACCTTTTTCTCTTCCCGGATAAGGGTGAAGCGCCATCTCCGGGTTGGGGAGTAGGTCTTGCAACAAAGTGGAGGAGTTCCAGTACCTCAGAATCTTTGTTCATGAGTGGATGATGAGATCGACAGGCGGATCGGTGCGGCGTCTTCAGTAATGCGGACGCTGCATCGATCCGTTGTGGTGAAGAAGGAGCTGAGCCGGAAGGCGAAGCTCTCAATTTATCGTTCGATCTACGTTCCCGTCCTCACCTATGGTCATGAGCTTTGGGTTATGACCGGAAGGATAAGATCACGGGTACAAGCGGCCCAAAGGTGTTTCATCTCTCTCCCTTAGAGATAAGTGTGAGAAGCTCTGCCATCCGGGAGGAACTCAAAGTAAAGCCGCTGCTCCTCCACATGGAGAGGAGCCAGATGAGGTGGTTCAGGCATCTGGTCAGGATGCCACCCGAACGCCTCCCTAGGGAGGTGTTTTTCTAGCACGTCCAACCGGTAGGAGGCCACGGGGAAGACTACTTTATGTCTCCCGGCTGGCCTGGGAATGCCTCGGGATCCCCCGGGAGGAGCTGGACCGAGTGGCTGAGGAGAGGGAAGTCTGCGCTTCCCTGCTTAGGCTGCTGCCCCCGCGACCCCACCTTGTATAATGGATGGCTGGATGGAACATTACATTTACAACATGGTACTGTGGGTGTTTTTTTTTATAATTTTTTTAACATTTTACGGTAAATGGAAAAACAATACCACTGTTTTTTTTGTGTGTGTTAAATTAGATTTGTTACAACATTATATTGTGAATGGAAAAACAGTACAAGTGATTTTTTTTTAAATTCTGGCAACTTAACTCTCAGTTTTTATTCCGTAAAAACAAATGTTGCGTCTTTCCATTTACAGTAACACACCGTTAAAAACAACCGTAAATTTTGCAGTCAAAATCTGGCAGCTCAGTCAACACAATTGTAACGCAAAAAAAACAGTAGTAGTGTTTTTTCAACGTAGAGTAACATGCTGTAAAGAACAACGTAAAATGTATTGTCATTTTTATTCATTTGCTGTAATGTTAAGTATTTTTAGACAAGTATGATAATATACTGTAATATTTGTTGCAATAATGGATACTATTAAAGTTGAAAAGGTATCCAATTTCAAGCAGTACTTATTTTTTCTGTCAAAATGAAAAAAAATCTATTGCATTTATTGAGAAAATATGAAGTACTTTATTGACACATATCATGCACATCATCATATCGGTTTTATCCAGTGCTTTCATGCTTTTATGTATATCATTATTTATGTTTCTGTTTTGTCTAATGATTATCTAGTGTGTGTCATGTTTTCATTTCTATTTTAATTTTGTATTATATATTCTAACTTTCGATTCTTTTTATTTTATTTATTTTTAATTTTTATAGTTTGTAGCACTTTGAGAATTTAAAAAATGTAAAGTGCGTTAAAAATGTAATTTATTATTATTATTATTATTATTTCCAGGTGTTTGCAAGCCAGATATGTCATATATACACTTATTTAGGTACCTCATCCACACCGCGGCAAACAATTTAACTGCATCATAACTTTCTTCACCCAAAAGACGCGTACAGAACAATTAAAAGATGATTTTGAGTAAAACCAATCTTATCTAGTGGCGGAAAAATGCGTCAAATATACTGCACCAATAGTCATTTTTTTGTAATAAGCCTTTTTAATTGTATTGTCATTAAAAATCCACAAATGTTTAGATTTTTTATAGTTAATATACATATAATTATTAAATAATTCCTGAATAACCATATAAATTGCAAAAAAAAATGCAAATAACCATATAAATTGCTCAAAAAATCCAAATAATCATGTAAACTGCTCAAAAAATGCAAATAACCATATAAACTGCTAAAAAAAATGCAAATAACATACAAACTGCTAAAAAAAAATGCAAAATAACCATATAAATTGCTCAAAAAAATGCAAATAACCATATAAATTGCTATAAAAAAAATGCAAATAACCATTAAAACTGCTAAAAAAAATGCAAATAACCATACAAACTGCTCAAAAAATGCAAATATCCATATAAACTGCTCAAAAAATGGAAATAACCATATAAATTGCTAAAAAAAATGCAAATAACCATATGAACTGCTCAACAAAATGCAAATAACCATATAAACTACTAAAAAATGCAAATATCCATATAAACTGCTCCAAAAAATGCAAATAACCATATAAAATGCTCAAAAAAATGCAAATAACCATATAAATTGCTACAAAAAATTGCAAATATCCATATAGTTCTAAAAAAATGGAAATAACCATATAAACTGCAAAAAAAAATGCTAATATCCATATTAACTGCTTAAAATAAGCAAATATCCATATAAAGTGCTAAAAAAATGCAAATAACCATATAAACTGATAAAGAATTGCTAATATCCATATAAACTGCTCAAAAAAATGCAAATACCCATATAAACTGCTCAAAAAAATCAAAATAACCATATAAACTGCTCAAAAAAAAAGCAAATAACCATATAAACTGCTAAAGAATTGCTAATATCCATATAAACTGCTCAAAAAAATGCAAATATCCATTTAAACTGAAAAAAAAAATTTAAATATTTATATAAACTGAAAAAAAAATGCAAATAACCATATAAACTGCTCCAAAAAAATCTAAATAACCATATAAACTGCTCCAAAAAAAAAGCAAATAACCCTAAAAAAATACTCAAAAAATATCTATTTAACCATATAAACTGCTAAAAAAAAATTCTACTAACCATATAAACTGCTCAAAAAAAGCCGGTCGTGTGACTCCAGATCCAATTTCATTCCTTTTTGTATGATTTTGTTGTCAACACCTTCAACTATGTCAAGTACAAATCATTTAATAGAATATTTCATTCATTCGGGTCCAGGATGTTATTTTAGTGGTCTCTTTATTTTTTGTGGAGTTTCTACAGCCAAATACATTTTGCTGCATTAATATTTTTTGTGGGTTCTTTTTTTAAATCTACATTTTCAAACTAATAGTAAATTAAATCATTCTTCATGTTATGTTTTTTCAGTCAGTTTTTTAATTATTATTTTTACATTACTTTATTCCGACGAAATGTTGTAAATGTCTTGTCCTTTAATACTGCATCTTCTTTATTTAAGAAAAACAATTGGGGAATTCCCATTTAAAAGAATAGATAGAGAACAAAATAAGGGGAAACCACTATTATTAAACAAAAAAACTACTTCTATCTCTACATACGCGTCCTACTTGTACAGCATATCGTACTTATGTCATTACTTTGGACAGCATAGTCTTAAAGAGACAGTAACAAGTAAAAATGTATCATACTAACCATCAATAAAACTGCTCCGTCAAACTGCTCTGCGATCTTATCTGCTATTTTCGTGGCTCCCTGTGTTGGACTGTCAAGGGAAAGAGTCAAATTAAATGCTGCCAGATGGTAGTAGCGCCACCTGCTGGTTAAAACTCACCTGCTGTCTGATGCGCAGGCATTGGCTTGGTAGTATCCCACAATCCTCTGTTGGGTTTGAGAACACCACACGTCCACCTGGAACAAGAACAATGTTCAGCAATTAAAAAGAAAAGCTTTTTTTCGTCAATAAAAAAAAGATTTGCATTAAAAAAAATACAATTCCCAAGTATATATATATATATATATATATATATATAAAATATGCAAGTAAAAAAAAAAACATTCAAGTATAAAAACAAACAGTCCTAAGTAAAAAAAATTTTAAAAATGTATTAAATTTCAAAAAAAAAATTCATTCACTTTGATTACTATGTCAAAAAAACAAAATTTCTCCAATTTAAAAAAGGATGTGCAAGTTAAAAACAATGTTCTACGATTAACGATTTCTAAGTAAAAAAAAAAAAATATATATATATATATATATATTCTTCAATTAAAAAGGGATTTGCAAGTAAAAAAAAAACATTTCTTCAATTTAAATGATTTGGAAGATTAAAAATAAAAATGTTCTACAAGTAAAAAAAAACTATTCCTATGTTAAAAAAAAAATGTTTAGTTCAGTTTCAAAAAACAATTCACAAGTATAAAAAGTATTTTCCATCCATCCATTTTTTTACCGCTTGTCCCTTTCGGGGTGGCTGGAGCCTATCTCAGCTGCATTCGGGCAGAAGGCGGTGTACACCCTGGACAAGTCGCCACCTCATCACAGGGCCAACACAGACAGACAACATTCATACTCACACACACGAGGACCCATTTCTGCAAGTAAAATAAACTATTTACAGTATTAAAAACTATTTTCTGCAAATAAAAAAAAAACAGTTATGTAAAAAAATATATATCTTAGATTAAAAAAAAATTCACAAGCACACAAAACAGTTTTCATTCATCTAAAAAAACAAAACTAAAACAAATCCTAAGTAAAAAAAAAATGTTTATTTTAAAAAAAAACGATTTGCAAGTTAAAAAAAATATTCACAGGTATAAAAATACATTTCTGCAAGTAAAATAAACAATTGGCAGTATTTGAAACTATTTTCTACAAATAAAAAAAAAACTATTTCGCAAATAAAACTATTCTCTTCAGTTAAAAAAAATATTGACAACTAGACAGCGGTTTTCCATTCAATTTAAAAAACAAAAACAAATCCTAATAAAAAAAAAAAACTATTCACAAGTATAAAAATACTTTTCTGCAAGTAAAATAAACAATTGGCAGTATTAAAAACTATTTTCTGCAAATAAAAAAAAACAACATTCTTTCGCAAATAAAACTATTCTCTTCAGTTAAAAAAATTATTGACAACTAGACAGCGGTTTTCATTCAATTTAAAAAAATAAAAACAAATCCTAAGTAAAAAAAAAAAATATTCACAAATATAAAAATACTTTTCTGCAAGTAAAATAAACAATTTGCAAGTATAAAACTATTTTTAGAGGACAAATTACACAATTCACAAGTACAAAAACAATTCCTATGTAAAAAAAAAAATGATTATTCAATTCAAAAAACTGTAGGTAGGTATAAAAATTTTTTTTTTTTTAAGTTAAAACTTGTCATTAATATTCCACCCTGCGTGATCCACTTGCACTCAAAGTGCCTGTAATTGGTCACGTACAACTGCTGGGGCTGCAGAGTCAATTGAAGGCCATCAGAGATACTGTTATTTGCGCATGGTGCCGTCCGCCAAAAATAACACTTTAATAACAAAAACTTTATTAATCCCCGAGGGGGAATTAAAACAAGAAGAAGCAGGCGGACAGAAAATTGTTTTGTTTTTTTACTTGCAAATAGTCTTGCTTCAGTTATCGACCACGCAGTCTGATAGTTTATATATCAATGATGAAATATTAACATTGCAACACATGCCAATACAGTCTTTTTAGTTTACTAAATTGCAATTTTAAATTTTGCGCGGAAGTATCATGCTAAAACGTCGCATGACGTCACGAATTATAGAGGACATTTTGATCCAGCACCGATCCCAGCTATAAGTCGTCTGCTTTAATCGCATAATTCCACAGTATTATGGACATCTGTGTTGCTGGATCTTTTGCAATTTGTTCAATTAATAATGGAGACGTCAAAGAAGAAACCTGTAGGTGGGAAGCGGTGTATTGCGGCCGGCTTTAGCAACACAAACACAGCCGGTGTTTCATTGTTTACATTCCCGAAAGATGACGGTGAAGCTTTACTATGGAACAGAGCGGTCAAGCGAACACGGTTGGATTAGACCACACACGCAAAGTACGGTGTATTATGCAGCGATCATTTCAAAAGATCGTGTTTCGAAGAGGGTCCCCTGCGAAGGGCATCGCCACCACCCGTTGACTGGTGCTGAAGAAGGCCGACCATCAGGTTGTACAGGTACGACCATATAATCTCAGTACAACACTAGTAACACAATAAGCAGATATGGGATTTTCCAGAATTATCCTAGTAAATGTGTCTAATAACATCTGAATCGCTCCCACTGCACTTGTCTTTTTTTTTCCTTTTGGTCCTTCATTCTCATTTTCCTCATCCTCCCTCGTTCAAATTAATGGGGAAATTGTCGCTTTCTTGTACCGAATCGCTTTTGCTGCTGGTGGCCATGATTGTAAACAATGTTCAGATGTGAGGAGCTCCACAACCCGTGACGTCTCGCGCACATCGTCTGCTACTTCCTGTACAGGCAATGCTTTTTTATTAGCGAACAAAAGTTGCAAACTTTATCGTGGATGTTCTCTACTAAATCCTTTCAGCGAAAATATGGCAATATCGCGAAATGATCAAGTATGACACATAGAATGGACCTGCTATCCCCCCCGTTTAAAGGCCTACTGAAAGCCACTACTAGCGACCACGCAGTCTGATAGTTTATATATCAATGATGAAATATTAACATTGCAACACATGCCAATACGGCCGAGTTAGTTTACTAAATTGCAATTGAAAACGTTGCGAAATGATGACGCGTGGGCGTGACATCACCGGTGGCAGCGGGTATGTTCTTCCAGCACCGATCACGGCTAAAAGTAGTCCGTTTTTATCGCATAATTACACAATATTCAGGACATCTGTGTTGCTGTATCTTTTGCAATTTGTTCAGTTAATAATGGAGACGTCAAAGAAGAAACATGTTGGTGGAAAGCGATGTATTTTGGCCGGCTGTAGCAACACAAACACAGCCGGCGTTTCTTTGTTTGTTGTGAAGCTTTAATGTAGAACAGAGCGGTGAAGCGAACATGTTTCCCTACCACATGTCAACCGGCAGGTTTCGATGAGAAAATTGTGGTAATAAGTCGGCTCTTACTGTAAACATGAGCAGAGCTTGTGTCGTTCTTCCTGCAGCAGCTGTCAAAGAGGCAGCTGCGACTTTCTTGGCTCCTCCATGGCTTCCCTCAGAGACACTGGCGGTCACCGCACCCCTTCGACTTTCAGGTATGACTTTATAATCTCACTAAAACACTAGTAACACAATAATCAGATAAGGGATTTTCCAGAATTATCCTAGTAAATGTGTCTAATGTGTCCCACTGTATAGTCTTTTTTTTTTTTTTCCCTAGTCCTTCACTCTCACTTTCCTCATTCACGAATCTTTCATTGGGACGGCGTGGCGCAGTGGAGGAGTGGCCGTGCGCAAGCCAAGGGTCCCTGGTTCAAATCCCACCTAGTACCGACCTCGTCACGTCCGTTGTGTCCTGAGCAAGACACTTCACCCTTGCTCCTGATGGGTGCTGGTTGGCGCCTTGCATGGCAGCTCCCTCCATCAGTGTGTGAATGTGTGTGTGAATGGGTAAATGTGGACGTAATGTCAAAGCGCTTTGAGTACCTTGAAGGTAGAAAAGCGCTATACAAGTACAACCCATTTATCATTTATCCTCGCTCAAATTAATGGGGAAATCGACGCTTTCTCGGTCCGAATCGCTCTCGCTGCTGGTGGCCATGATTGTAAACAATGTCCAGATGTGAGGAGCTCCACAACCCGTGACATCACGTGCACATCGTCTGCTACTTCCAGTACAGGCAAGGCTTTTTTATTAGCGACCAAAAGTTGCGAACTTTATCGTGGATGTTCTCTACTAAATCCTTTCAGCAAAAATATGGCAATATCGCGAATTGATGAAGTATGACACATAGAATGGACCTGCTGTCCCCCGTTTAAATAAGAAAATCTCATTTCAGTAGGCCTCTAAGGTGTCCCTTACTTACCTGAGTGAGAGCCAGCTGAGTGATGGGCGCCAGAGACAGGTGAGAGTGCAGCAGCGGCACACAGTCAGTCACGCACACGTCGCCCCCTGCCGGGCTGGAGGAGAGCAGCAGCCCGTTGACGCTGCAGCGGGGAAACAAGCAGGCGTGCAGGTACATCTTGACGTACGCCCGGCAGGACAGCTCCACCTCGCCCATGACGGCAGCTGCGGACGAGGACACAAGCACAACCAACCAACCAACCAATCAATCAATCAATCAATCAATCAATCAATGACCAGAAAAGCCAACTTCCTGTGACAGCGCAAACATTAGCACTAGCATCAATGCTAACCAAAGCGGTGAATGCGGTATTACCTCGACTGTGGAATAGTCAGCAAACGCCAGGCGGTTTTTCGCCTAAAACTATATTTTTACTCAAATGTAACCATTTAACTGTTTTAACCCAAAGCGAACGTGGAAGCTGGTCTTCTGATGACAGCGACTGAAGGCGACCCGGCAGCTAATGCTATCTGTCGGCCAAGAGGCGGGGACTCGCGCCCCCTGAAAGCAACGATTGGTCAAAACAGGAAGTTCCTCTTTTTTGATTGGACGGTAAGCCTGTCAATTTTATTGTTCGCTTCTTCCTCTGTGGTCAAGGGTCAGTCAATGTAAAAAGGAAATTTAGCATGGAGAGCTACTGACGAGACGCGGGGCCGCCATCTTGGAGTGGTGATCCGCTCAAATCAGTGCAATTCATCTGGCAGGAGCAATGAACTGCCAGCGCTTTTAATTCATTTTACCTCACTGAATACCACTCATTTTCACGCACTTTTTTGTCATACGTGTAGCTATGATAAAGGACACATTCTTTATTATTCATAGTTTGCTTAACAGTAATATAATATTTTTATGTGATGTAAGTGACCGGACGTCCGAGATTAAACTGGGAATATAATCCCAGAGAAGGGGGAAAACACCAGTCAGCTATTTTTAAATTGAGGAAACAATATGATTAGGTTTTATACACAAAGGGAATAAGCGGTAGGAAATGGATGGATGGATACACATTTGTATATCCTACATCAGGGGTCACCAACGTGGTGACCGCGGGCACCAGGTCGCCCGTAAGGACCAGATGAGTCGCCCGCTGGCCTGTTCTAAAAATAGCTCAAATAGCAACACTTACCAGTGAGCTGCCTTTATTTTTTAAATTTTATTTATTTACCAGCAAGCTGGTCTCGCTTTGCTTGACATTTTTAATTCTAAGAGAGACAAAACTCAAATAGAAATTTAAAATCCCCAAAAATATTTTAAAGACTTGGTCTTCACTTGTTTAAATAAATGTATTTATATTTTTACTTTGCTTCTTATAACTTTCAGGAAGACAATTTAAAAATACAACCTTAAAATGATTTTAGGGTTTTTAAACACATTAACCTTTTTACCTTTTAAATTCCTTCCTCTTCTTTCCTGATAATTTAAATCAATGTTCCAAGTATTTTTCATTTTTTATTTTATTGTAAAGAGTAATGAAACAATTTAATTCTTCATTTTAGCTTTTGTTTTTTCAACGAAGCATATTTGTGAAATATTTATTCAAAGTTATTATGATTAAAATAAATAAAAATATTCTGGCAAATCTAGAAAATCTGTAGAATCAAATTTAAATCTTATTTCAAAGTCTTTTGAATTTATTTTAACATTTCTGTTCTGGAAAATCTAGAAGAAACAATGATTTGTCTTTGTTAGAAATATAACTTAGTCCAATTTGTTATATATTCTAACAAAGTGGTGATTGGATTTGAACCTATTTAAAACATGTCATCAAATATATATATATATTTATTGTGAGAAATCATTAAGATGATCAGTGTTTCCACAAAGATAAATATAATTCATTATTTATAATGACATAGAGTTATTATAAACCGGCATAGCTCGGTTGGTAGAGCGGCCGTGCCAGCAACTTGAGGGTTGCAGGTTCGATTCCCGCTTCCGCCATCCTACTCACTGCCGTTGTGTCCTTGGGCAAGACACTTTACCCACCTGCTCCCAGTGCCACCCACACTGCTTTAAATGTAACTTAGATATGTAAAGCGCTTTGAGTCACTAGAGAAAAGCGCTATATAAAATACAATTCACTTATAGGTAAATTGAGAAAATTGGCTATTTCTGGGAATTTATTTAAGTGTGTATCAAACTGGTAGCCCTTCGCATTAATCAGTACCCAAGAAGTAGCTCTTGCTTTCAAAAAGGTTGGTGACCCCTTCTCTAGACATTTAAGCCTATAATAATAATACTGAATAATGACACATTTTTAATATTTTTTGACCAAAACCCTTTGGTGTCACCGGGATCAAGCCTGAATGGAGGTCTAAATGTATATTTTTATACATATATTGTTTTTTAAAATAAAAAATATCAAAATGACCCCAACTTGCTTTGATTTTTCAGTGTGCAGACTTAAGTGGAAAAAGTTTGGACACCCCTGGGTCACGTGCAGGCTATTTGAACAGTACTGAAAATGCTCAGTAGGTGGCAGTGTTTAACTGCTAATAATAAACCGCCATAAATATACAACACTGCTCATACTAATAACATGTAAACATGTCGTTTGTTCACTCGAACATGTGTATATTTTTAAACTGCTCAAACGCATCCTTCCAAATCCCCCCAACAAGGATTTAGGCAAAATACTAACTTTTCTAAAAGCAATTCCGAACATTTAATAGGATTTTTTGCGTGAATTGCGCCGTACAATACAAGCAGGGGGCTGATTTCCCTGTAAAAACATCGTTACGCAAGGCGCGAACAATTTCCGCTGAGCATTTTCCAAAATAAAAGCATTGTTTTCTGAGTCCCGTTCTTCTTCGCACCAGATGAGCGCACAATCCTCACCCGGCTTTTATTCTGAAATCAGGGTTATTGCCCGGTGTTCGCCTGAACCCTGCACCCGGCGAGGGTGTTCCTAACCCCGGAGCGGAGCACCTAACACCCCCCCCCCGCCGCCATGAGGCTGCGTTTCGCCGGAGCCGTGTTGCTGGCAGCGGCCGCCTACTACGTCTACTTGCCGCTGCCGAGCGGCGTGGCGGAGCCGTGGAAGCTGATGCTGCTGGACGCCCTCTTCCGGAGCTTCTTCCATGCGGTGAGCGCTTACATGACAGCTGGGGGAGGGGGGTGCGGTGCTTTTATTTTGGAAAGAAAACATGCTCATCAAAATGGCATGAAAGTTGCTTGACTTTTTCAGTAATTTCGTATTAATAATTACAATAATTATTAACGAAATTATCATATATTTAAAAAAAAATAAGTTTTTGTAATATTGTCACATGATTGTCACGTGACCTTTAACCTGCTTATCAGGTTTGGCCTGAATGCCGAACCGCCGGTTCCTCCCGTCATTGTGATTCGTTCCCTTCCCATAATCCAACTAACTCAGGGGTCAGCAACCTTTTTGAAACCAAAAGCTACTTCTTGGGTACTGATTAATGCCAAGGGCTACCAGTTTGATACACACTTCAATAAATTGCCAGAAATAGCCAATTTGCTCAATTTACCTTTAACTCTGTTATTATTAATAATTAATGATATTTATCTTTGTGGAAACACTGATGAAGTGAAGTGAATTATATTTATATAGCGCTTTTTCTCTAGTGACTCAAAGCGCTTTACATAGTGAAACCCAATATCTAAGTTACATTCAAACCAGTGTGGGTGGCACTGGGAGCAGGTGGGTAAAGTCAATCAATCAATCAATGTTTATTTATATAGCCCCAAATCACAAATGTCTCAAAGGACTGCACAAATCATTACGACTACAACATCCTCGGAAGAACCCACAAAAGGGCAAGGAAAACTCACACCCAGTGGGCAGGGAGAATTCACATCCAGTGGGACGCCAGTGACAATGCTGACTATGAGAAACCTTGGAGAGGACCTCAGATGTGGGCAACCCCCCCTCTCTAGGGGACCGAAAGCAATGGATGTCGAGCGGGTCTAACATGATACTGTGAAAGTTCAATCCATAGTGGCTCCAACACAGCCGCGAGAGTTCAGTTCAAGCGGATCCAAGACAGCAGCGAGAGTCCCGTCCACAGGAAACCATCTCAAGCGGATCAGCAGCGTAGAGATGTCCCCAACCGATACAGGCGAGCGGTCCATCCTGGGTCTCGACTCTGGATAGCCAGTACTTCATCCATGGTCATCGGACCGGACCCCCTCCACAAGGGAGGGGGGGACATAGGAGAAAGAAAAGAAGCGGCAGATCAACTGGTCTAAAAAGGAGGTCTATTTAAAGGCTAGAGTATACAGATGAGTTTTAAGGTGAGTTTAAAGTGTCTTGCCCAAGGACACAACGGCAGTGACTAGGATGGCAGAAGCGGGAATCGAACCCTGCAACCCTCAAGTTGCTGGCACGGCCACTCTACCAACCGAGCTAAACTGCCCCATCACAATAAATATAGATAGAAACAAACAAAATATCAACAAAAAAAGGGTATTTCTGTCTGTCATTACGTCAAATATATTTTTTTTCCTTCTAAGGAAGGTTTTTTGTTGAGAATAAATGGAAAAAAACACTTAATTGAACGGTTTAAAAGAGGAGAAAACACACAAAAAATATAATTTTGAAACATAGTTTATCTTCGATTTCGACTCTTTAAAATTCAAAATTCAACCGAAAAAAAAGAAGAGAAAATTCGAATCTTTTTGAAAAAATTAAAAAAAATAATTTATGCAGCATCATTAGTAATTTTTCCTGATTAAGATTAATTTTAGAATTTTGCTGACATGTTTTAAATAGGTTCAAATCCAATCTGCACTTTGTTAGAATATATAACACATTGGACCAAAGTATATTTGTAACAAAGACAAATTATTATTTTTTTCTAGATTTTCCAGAACAAACATTTCAAAAGAAATTCAAAGATTTAAATTTGATTCTACAGATTTTCTAGATTTGCCAGAATAATTTTATTTTAATTTTAATTATGATAAGTTTGAAGAAATATTTCACAAATATTCTTTGTCGAAAAACCAAGAATTAAATTAAAATGTATTTTATTATTCTTTACAATAAAAAAATAAATTTACTTGAACACTGATTTAAATTGTCAGGAAAGAAGAGGAAGGAATTTAAAAGGTAAAAAGGTATATGTGTTTAAAAATCCTAAAACCATTTTTAAGGTTGTATTTTTTCTCTAAAACTGTCTTTCTGAAAGTTATAAGAAGCAAAGTAAAAACAATAAATGAATTTATTTAAACAAGTGATGACCAAGTCTTTAAAATATTTTCTTGGATTTTCAAATTCTATTTGAGTTTTGTCTCTCTTAGAATTAAAAATATCCAGCAAAGCGAGACCAGCTTGCTAGTAAATAAATAAAATTAAAAAAATAGAGGCGGCTCACTGGTAAGTGTTGCTATTTGAGCTATTTTTAGAACAGGCCAGCGGGCGACTCATCTGGTCCTTACGGGCGACCTGGTGCCCGCGTTGGTGACCCCTGTTCTAACCTCACTGACCTGGTGTCTGCAGGGCGACGTGGTTGAGGCGCTGGGCGTGTGCCACCGCGTGCACTTCCTCAACAAGGTGGTGTCCTGGGTGGAGGTGATCGAGGCTCGCCCCGGCCCCGCGGTGGACGTGAGCGACGCCACGCTGGGCGGCGTGCCAGCGCGCGTCTTCCGGGCCAAAGGGGGCGGGGACCTCAAAAGGGGGATTGTTTACTTCCACGGCGGAGGATGGAGCCTACTCAGCGCACGTGAGTAGAAGCCAGCGTGCAGCTAGACCGGTGGTTCTCAATTATTTTCTCTCACGCCCCCCCAGAAGTGAATGTTTACTTTTTAATCTGTATGTGTCAAGATAGTTGTTTGGATGCTATTACGTCATTGCCTCTTACGCCCCCCCTAAACACAGGATTTTCTTTCACGCCCCCCCAGAAGTGAATGTTTACTTTTTAACCTGTGTGTGTCAAGATAGTTGTTTAGATGCTATTACGTCATTGCCTCTCACGCCCCCCTAAACATGGGATTTTTTTTCACGCGCCCCCAGAAGTGAATGTTTACTTTTTAACATGTGTGTGTCAAGATAGTTGTTTGGATGCTATTACGTCATTGCCTCTCACGCCCCCCCTAAACACAGAATTTTCTTTCACGCCCCCCCAGAAGTGAATGTTTACTTTTTAACCTGTGTGTGTCAAGATAGTTGTTTGGATGCTATTACGTCATTGCCTCTCACGCCCCCCCTAAACACAGGATTTTTTTTCACGCCCCCCAGAAGTGAATGTTTACTTTTTAACCTGTGTATGTCAAGATAGTTGTTTAGATACTATTACGCCATTGCCTCTCCCGCCCCCCCTAAACACAGGATTTTTTTTCACGCCCCCCCAGAAGTGAATGTTTACTTTTTAACCTGTGTGTGTCAAGATAGTTGTTTGGATGCTACTACGTCATTGCCTCTCACGCCCCCCCTAAACACAGAATTTTCTTTCACGCCCCCCCAGAAGTGAATGTTTACTTTTTAACCTGTGTTTGTCAGGATAGTTGTTCAGATACTATTACGCCATTGCCTCTCACGCCCCCCCTAAACACAGGATTTTTTTCACGCCCCCCCCAGAAGTGAATGTTTACTTTTTAATCTGTATGTGTCAAGATACTTGTTTTCAACACTAAAGATGCTATTACGCCATTGCCTCTCACGCCCTCCCTAAACACAGAAAAAAAAATTCACGCCCCCTCTGAAGTGAATGTTTACTAATCACGGAATTTCGCCATTGCCTTTCACCCCCCCAAGCACAGAATCTTTTTTCACGCCCCCCTGATGTGAATGTTTACTTTTAAACCTGTATGTTTCAGCATAGTTGTTTACTAACACAAGAAATGCTATTACGCATTGCCTCTCACGCCCCCTCTAAGCACAGAATTAATTTTCATGCCCCCCCTGAAGTAAATGTTTACTTTTTAATCTGTATGACAAGATAGTTGTTTAGATGCTATTACGCCATTGCCCCTTACGCCCCCCCAAGCACAGAATATTTTTTCACGCCCCCCTGATGTGAATGTTTACTTTTAAACCTGTATGTTTCAGCAAAGTTGTTTACTAACACAAGAGATGCTATTACGCATTGCCTCTCACAAGAGATGCTATTACGCATTGCTTCTCACGCCCCCCCCTAAACACAGAATTTTCTTTCACGCCCCCCCAGAAGTGAATGTTTACTTTTTAACCTGTGTGTGTCAAGATAGTTGTTTGGATGCTATTACGTCATTGCCTCTCACGCCCCCCCTAAACACAGGATTTTTTTTCACGCCCCCCAGAAGTGAATGTTTACTTTTTAACCTGTGTATGTCAAGATAGTTGTTTAGATACTATTACGCCATTGCCTCTCACGCCCCCCCTAAACACAGGATTTTTTTTCCCGCCCCCCCAGAAGTGAATGTTTACTTTTTAACCTGTGTGTGTCAAGATAGTTGTTTGGATGCTACTACGTCATTGCCTCTCACGCCCCCCCTAAACACAGAATTTTCTTTCACACCCCCCCAGAAGTGAATGTTTACTTTTTAACCTGTGTTTGTCAGGATAGTTGTTTAGATACTATTACGCCATTGCCTCTCACGCCCCCCCTAAACACAGGATTTTTTTTCACGCCCCCCCAGAAGTGAATGTTTACTTTTTAATCTGTATGTGTCAAGATACTTGTTTTCAACACTAAAGATGCTATTACGCCATTGCCTCTCACGCCCTCCCTAAACACAGAAAAAAAATTCACGCCCCCTCTGAAGTGAATGTTTACTAATCACGGAATTTCGCCATTGCCTTTCACCCCCCCAAGCACAGAATCTTTTTTCACGCCCCCCTGATGTGAATGTTTACTTTTAAACCTGTATGTTTCAGCATAGTTGTTTACTAACACAAGAAATGCTATTACGCATTGCCTCTCACGCCCCCTCTAAGCACAGAATTAATTTTCATGCCCCCCCTGAAGTAAATGTTTACTTTTTAATCTGTATGACAAGATAGTTGTTTAGATGCTATTACGCCATTGCCCCTTACGCCCCCCCAAGCACAGAATCTTTTTTCACGCCCCCCTGATGTGAATGTTTACTTTTAAACCTGTATGTTTCAGCAAAGTTGTTTACTAACACAAGAGATGCTATTACGCATTGCCTCTCACAAGAGATGCTATTACGCATTGCTTCTCACGCCCCCCCTAAACACAGAATTTTCTTTAACGCCCCCCCAGAAGTGAATGTTTACTTTTTAACCTGTGTGTCAAGATAGTTGTTTAGATGCTATTACGTCATTGCCTCTCACGCCCCCCCTAAACACAGGATTTTTTTTCACGCCCCCCCAGAAGTGAATGTTTACTTTTTAACCTGTGTGTGTCAAGATAGTTGTTTGGATGCTACTACGTCATTGCCTCTCACGCCCCCCCTAAACACAGAATTATTTTTCACGCCCCCCCTGAATTGAATGTTTACTTTTTAATCTGTATGTGTCAAGATAGTTGTTTGGATGCTATTACGTCATTGCCTCTAACGCCCCCCCAAAACACAGAATTATTTTTCACGCCCCCCCTGAATTGAATGTTTACTTTTTAATCTGTATGTGTCAAGATAGTTGTTTGGATGCTACTACGTCATTGCCTCTCACGCCCCCCCTAAACACAGGATTTTTTTTTCACGCCCCCCAGAAGTGAATGTTTACTTTTTAATCTGTATGTGTCAAGATAGTTGTTTACAACACTAAAGATGCTATTACGCCATTGCCTCCCACACCCCCCCAAACACAGAAAAAAAACTCACCCCCTCTGAAGTGAATGTTTACTAATCACAGAATTTCGCCATTGCCTTTCACCCCCCCAAGCACAGAATATTTTTTCACGCCCCCCTGATGTGAATGTTTTTACTTTTTAATCTGTATGTTTCCGCATAGTTGTTTACTAACACAAGAGATGCTATTACGCATTGCCTCTCACGCCCCCCCTAAGCACAGAATTATTTTTCACGCCCCCCCTAAGTAAATGTTTACTTTTTAATCTGTATGACAAGATAGTTGTTTGGATGCTATTACGCCATTGCCCCTTACGCCCCCCCAAGCACATAATTATTTTTCACGCACCCCCTGAATTGAATGTTTACTTTTTAATCTGTATGTGTCAGGATAGTTGTTTACTAACACTAGAGATGCTATTACGCATTGCCTCTCACGTCCCCCAAGCATAGACATTTTTTTCACGCCGTCCCTGAAGTAAATGTTTACTTTTTAATCTGTATGTGTCAAGATAGTTGTTTGGATGCTATTACGGCATTGTCTCTCACGGCCCACCTAAGCACATAATTTTTTTTCAGGCCCCCCCCCCAAAGTAAATATTTACTCTTTAATCTGTATGTGTCAAGATAGTTGTTTAGATGCTATTACGCCATTGCCTCTCACGGCCCCCCTAAGCACAGATTTTTTTTCATGCCCCCCCTGAAGTAAATGTTTACTCTTTAATCTGTATGTGTCAAGATAGTTGTTTAGATGCTATTACGCCATTGCCTCTCACGGCCCCCCTAAGCACAGATTTTTTTTCATGCCCCCCCTGAAGTAAATGTTTACTTTTTAATCTGTATGTGTCAAGATAGTTGTTTAGATGCTATTACGCCATTGCCTCTCACGGCCCCCCTAAGCACAGAATTTTTTTCATGCCCCCCCAAAGTAAATTTTTACTTTAGATCTGTATGTGTCAAGATAGTTGTTTGGATGCTATTACGCCATTGCCTCTCACGGCCCGCCTAAGCACATACGTTTTTTTCATGCCCCCCCAAAGTAAATTTTTACTTTAGATCTGTATGTGTCAAGATAGTTGTTTGAATGCTATTACGCCATTGCCTCTCACGCCCCCCTAAGCACAGAATTTTTTTCATGCCCCCCCTGAAGTAAATGTTTACTTTTTAATCTGTATGTGTCAAGATAGTTGTTTGGATGCTATTACGCCATTGCCTCTCACGCCCCCCCCTAAGCCCAGAATTATTTTTCACGCCCCATTTGAAGTGAATGTTTACGTTTTAATCTGTATGTGTCAAAATAGTTGTTTAGATGCCATTATGCCATTGCCTCTGACGGCCCACCTAAGCACATTTTTTTTTTCACGCCCCCCCCCCTGAAGTAAATATTTACTCTTTAATCTGTATGTGTCAAGATAGTTGTTTACATGCTATTACGCCATTGCCTCTCACGGCCCCCCTAAGCACAGAATTGTTTTCATGCCCCCCCTGAAGTAAATGTTTACTTTTTAATCTGTATGTGTCAAGATAGTTGTTTGGATGCTATTACGCTATTGCCTCTCACGCCCCCCCGCCCCCTAAGCAGAGAATTATTTTTCATGCCCCCCTTAAAGTGAATGTTTACTTTTTAATTTGTATGTGTCAAAATAGTTGTTTAGATGCCATTATGCCATTGCCTCTCACGGCCCACCTAAGCACAATTTTTTTCCCCTGCCCCCCTGAAGTGAATGTTTACTTTTTAATTTGTATGTGTCAAGATTGTTTACAACACTAAAGATGTTATTACGCCATTACCTCTCACCCCCCCCCCAGCACAGATTTTTTTTTCAGGCCCCCCCTGAAGTGAATTTTTACTTTTTCATCCGTATGTTCCAGCATAGTTGTTTACTAACACTAAAGATGCTACCATCTAAAGATACACATCACCCCCCGCCCCCCCCCACCCCCCTAGGGAAGACCACTCCATATTTTACAACCTGGTCAAATTAACCCCCCCCCCTACCCCCCACTCCCCAAAATTATTGTTTATTTACTTTCTGTCACAACCCACTTTAGGAACAGAATAATTTTTCACGCCCCCCCGAAGTGAATGTCTAGTTTTTTATCTGTATGTGTCAAGATAGTTGTTTACAACACTAAAGATGCTATTACGCCATTGCCTCTCACGCCCCCTCTAAGCGCAGATTATTTTTTCACGCCCCCCCTGAAGTGAATGTTTACTTTTTAATCTGTATGCGTCAAGATAGTCGTTTACAACACTAAGGATGCTATTACGCCATTGCCTCTCACGCCCCCCAAACACAGAATTTTTTTCACGCCCACCCCTGAAGCGAATGTTTACTTTTTAATCTGTATGTGTAAGATAGTCGTTTACAACACTAAAGATGCTATTACGCCATTGCCTCTCAGGCCCCCCCTCCGCCGCAATTTTAGAAACTTGTCATTAAAAAAATTTTAGGAGACATAATTTTTTTCACGCCACTCTTGAAGGAAATATTTATTTTTTTAACTGTATGTGTCAAGGTAGTTCTTTACTAACACTAACAAATCTACTACGCACTGCCTCTCACGCCCCCCTATCTAGGAAACTTGTTCTCAGTAAAAAAAATTAGTACACATAATTTTTTTTTCATGCCACGCCTGAAGTGAATTTTTTTTTTTTGTGTCAAGGTAATTCTTTACTAACACTAAATAATCTATTACGTCATTGCCTCTCACACCCCCCATTTAAGAAAGTTGTTGTCAATAAAAAAATTTCAGGAGACATAATTATTTTTCATGCCGCCCCTGAAATAAATATTTATTCTTTTAACTATGTGTCAAGGTAGTTCTTTACTAACACAAACAAATATATTACATCAGTGCCTCTCACGCCCCCCTATTTAAGAAACTTGATCTCAGTAAAACTAAAATTAGGAGGCATAATTTTTCTTCACGCACCCCCTGAAGTAAATATATATTTTTTTTAACTGTGTCAAAGTAATTCTTTACCAACATTAAAGAATATATAATGTCATTGACTCTCACGACCCCCTTTTAAGAAACTTGTTGTGGGGGAAAAAATTTTAGGAGACAAAATTATTCTTCGCGTCCCCCTCTGAAGTAAATATATATATATATTTTTAACTATGTGTCAAGGTAATGTTTTACTAACACTAAAGAATCTATTACGACATTGACTCTCACGCCCCCCTATTTAAGAAACTTTTTCTCAGTAAAAAAAAAATGAGGAGACATAATTTTTCTTCACGCCCCTCTTATGTACATATTTATTTCTTTAACTTTGTGTACAGGTAATTATTTACTAAAACTAAAGAATCTGTTACGTCATTGCCTCTCACGACCCCCTATTTAAGAAACTTGTTCTCAGTAAAATAAGATTAAGAGACATAATTTTTCTTCACGCCCCCCCTGAAGTAAATATTAATTTTTTTAACTATATGTCAAGGTAGTTCTTTACTAACACTAAATAATCTATTACGATATTGCCTCTCACGCCCTCCTATTTAAGAAACTTGTTCTTAGTAAAAAAAAAATTAGGAGACATCATTTTTCTTCACGGCCACCCCTTGAAGTATTTTTTTTTTTTTTTTAACTGTGTTTCAAAGTAGTTCTTTACTAATGCTAAATAATCTATTACTTACTGCCTCTCATGCCCCACTATTTAAGAAACTTGTTCTCAGTAAAAAAAAATTAGGAGACAGAAATATTCTTCACGCCCCCCACCCTGAAGTAAATATATATTTTTTAACTATGTGTCAAAGTAGTTCTTTATTAACACTAAATAATCTATTACACCATTGCCTCTCACGCCCCCCTATTTAAGAAACTTGAAATCAGTAAAAAAAAAATAGGAGACAAATATTCTTCACGCCCCCCAACCCTGAAGTAAATATATATTTTTTAACAATGTGTCAAAGTAGTTCTTTACTAACACTAAATAATCTATTACTCACTGCCTCTCATGCCCCCCTATTTAAAAAGATTAATCTCAGTAAAAAAAAATTATGAGACATCATTTTTCTTCACGCCTCCCCTTGATGTAAATGTATATTTTTTTTAATTATATGTCAAGGTAGTTCTTTACTAACGCTAAATAATCTATTACTTCATTGCCTCTCACGCCCCACTATTTAAGAAATTTGATCTCAGTAAAAAAAAATTAGGGGACAAATATTCTTCACGCTCCCCCACCCTGGAGTAAATATATATTTTTTAACTATGTGTCAAAGTAGTTCTTTACTAACACTAAAGGATCTATTACACCATTGCCTCTCACGCCCCCCTATTTAAGAAACTTGATATCAGTAAAAAAAATTTAGGAGACAAATATTCTTCACGCCCCCCACCCTGAAGCAAATATATTTTTTTTAACTATGTGTCAAAGTAGTTCTTTACTAACACTAAAGAATCTATTACACCATTGCCTCTCACGCCCCCCTGTTTAAAAAAAAAAATGAGACGTCCTTTTTCTTCACGCCCCCCTGAAGTAAATGTATATATTTTTTTAACTATATGTCAAGGTAGTTCTTTACTAACGCTAAATAATCTATTACATCAGTGCCTCTCACGCCCCCCATTTAAGAAACTTGTTCTCAGTAAAAAAAAATTAGGAGACAGAAATATTCTTCACGCCCCCCCTGAAGTAAATATATTTTTTTTAACTATGTGTCAAAGTAGTTCTTTACTAACACTAAAGAATCTATTACACCATTGCCTCTCACGCCCCCCTATTTAAAAAGCTTAATCTCAGTAAAAAAAATGTATCAGACATCATTTTTCTTTACGCCCCCCCTGAAGTAAATGTATATATTTTTTAACTATATGTCAAGGTAGTTCTTTACTAACGCTAAATAAATAATCTATTACGTCATTGCCTCTCACGCCCCCCTATTTCAGAAACTTGTTTTCAGTAAAAAAAAATTAGGAGACAGAAATATTCTTCACGCCCCCCCTGAAGTAAAAGTTATTTTTTAACTATGTGTCAAAGTAGTTCTTTACTAACACTAAAGAATCTATTACACCATTGCCTCTCACGCCCCCCTATTTAAAAAGCTTAATCTCAGTAAAAAAAAATTATGAGACATCATTTTTCTTCACGCCCCCCCTGAAGTAAATGTATATATTTTTTTATCTATATGTCAAGGTAGTTCTTTACTAACGCTAAATAATCTATTACTCACTGCCTCTCACGCCCCACTATTTAAGAAACTTGATCTCAGTAAAAAAAAAAATTAGGAGACAAATATTCTTCATGCCCCCCTCCCTGAAGTAAATATATATTTTTTAACTATGTGTCAAAGTAGTTCTTTACTAACACTAAATAATCTATTACACTATTGCCTCTCACGCCCCCCTATTTAAGGAACTTGATCTCAGTAAAAAAAAATTAGGAGACAAATATTCTTTATGCCCGCCACCCTGAAATAAACATATATTTTTTAACTCTGTGTCAAAGTAGTTCTTTACTAACGCTAAATAATCTATTACGTCATTGCCTCTCACGCCCCCCAATTTAAAAAACTTGTTCTCAGTAAAAAAAAATTAGGAGACAGAAATATTCTTCACGCCCCCCCTGAAGTAAATATATATATTTTTTAACTATGTGTCAAAGTAGTTCTTTACTAACACTAAAGAATCTATTACACCATTGCCTCTCACACCCCCCTATTTAAAAAGCTTAATCTCAGTAAAAAAAAATGATGAGACATCATTTTTCTTCACGCCCCCCTGATGTAAATGTATATATTTTTTTAACTATATGTCAAGGTAGTTCTTTACTAACGCTAAATAATCTATTACGTCATTGCCTCTCACGCCCCACTATTTAAGAAGCACTGCATTAATTTTGCTGATAGTTAAATTTGTATTGGGAGACATCATTTTTTCACACCCCTCTGAAGTAATGTTGATTTTTTTTTTGCCTCTCACGCCCTCCCTCTCACTCCACACACATATAATGGGGTCCTTTGGGTGCTATTTGAGAAGCACAGAGCTAAACACACACAGGTCCAAGGTCAGTTCCCCAGGTTGTCTTTGTGTCATTTGCAAGCATGGCCTCCAGGGGGCGCTGTTGTTGAGCATTCCACGGTCTCTCGCCCTCATAGGGATGCGCTCCTACGACCGTCTGTGCCGCAAGATGGCGGAGGACCTGGACGCCGTGGTCGTGTCGGTGGAGTAAGTTTCCGCCCCGTTGTACGCCCTCTAGTGTCCGTAGGAGTGAGTGACACCCTTGTTGCCATAGCTACCGTCTGGCGCCGGAGGCCATGTTCCCGGATCAGTATCACGACGCGTTGGCGGCGGCGAGGGCCTTCCTGTCCGACCAGGTTCTGGAGCGGTACCGCCTGGATCCGGAGCGGCTGTGCGTCTCCGGAGATAGCTCCGGAGGAAACCTGGCGGCGGCGGTGGCGCAGGAAGTAAGACAAACGTCGTCTCTTGGTCGCGGCGGAAAGAAGGAAACGCCATCCTGTGTGTGTGATTGTGTCCTCAGCTGGGCTCCGACGACGGTCTCACGGCGAGGTTCAAGGCTCAGGCGCTGATCTACCCGGTCCTTCAGGCCCTGGACTTCCACACGCCGTCCTACCAGCAGAACCAGGCGGTCCCCATCCTCTACAGACCCCTCATGGCCCACTTCTGGCTCCTCTACCTGGGCGCCGACCCCTCCTTGGAGGCGGCGCTGCTCGCCAACAACCACAGCGCCCTGGACCAGCCCGCCACGCGCGCCAAGCTGGACTGGACCGCGCTTCTGCCCGGTGAACGCAAAAACGGCTTCCGGCCGGTCCCGGCGGAGAGGGGATCGCCGGGGTTGCTGGACCAGGTGCCGGCGCTGCTCGACGCCCGGGCGGCGCCGCTGCTGGCGGAGCAGGCGGTTCTGGGGAGGACGCCGAAAGCCTACGTGATGACGTGCGAGTTTGACGTCCTGAGGGACGACGGGTTGATGTACGCCAGGCGACTGCGGGACGCCGGCGTCACGGTCACCAGCGACCACTACGAGGACGGCTTCCACGGCTGCATGGCGTTCACTTACCTGCCCGTCATGTCCGGCGTGGGCCGCCGCAGCATGGAGAACTACATCCGCTGGCTGGACCACAACCTCTAAATCAGGGGGGGGGGCCCTGAACCTTTTCCACTGAGGTGTGGTGCAGGGTCTGGAGCTTAAACAACAAACAAAGTGGATTTAGTACAAAAGTTTTATTTACCCATAATCAAAAAGTACAAAGTTGGATTGAGTTGCCCATGCAGACAGACAACGTCCTCCAGAGGCGTTGGATGAATCGAGATCATGTGACTCTCACACAGTGTTGGTCTACTAGCCATCTACGGTGGGGCTAAAAAGTATTTAGTCAGTAAGTTCTCCCACTTAAAATGATGACAGAGGTCTGTAATGTTCATCATAGGTACACTTCAACTGTGAGAGACAGAATGTGAAGAAAAAAAATCCAGGAATTCACATTGTAGGAATTTTAAATAATTTATTTGTAAATTATGGTGGAAAATAAGCATTTCAATCAATCAATCAATGTTTATT
Source organism: Nerophis ophidion (assembly GCF_033978795.1). Classification (NCBI taxonomy): domain Eukaryota; kingdom Metazoa; phylum Chordata; class Actinopteri; order Syngnathiformes; family Syngnathidae; genus Nerophis; species Nerophis ophidion. Next base: position 6,367,189 of record NC_084625.1, read on the forward strand.
TACATAGCCCCAAATCACAAATGTCTCAAAGGACTGCACAAACCATTACGACTACGACATCCTCAGAAGAACCCACAAAAGGGCAAGGAAAAGTCACACCCAGTGGGCAGGGAGAATTCACATCCAGTGACAATGCTGACTATGAGAAACCTTGGAGAGGACCTCAGATGTGGGCAACCCCCCCCCCCCTCTAGGGGACCGAAAGCAATGGATATCGAGCGGGTCTAACATGATACTGTGAAAGTTCAATCCATAGTGGCTCCAACACAGCCGCGAGAGTTCAGTTCAAGGCGGATCCAAGACTGCAGCCAGAGTCCCGTCCACAGGAAACCATCCCAAGCGGAGGCGGATCAGCAGCGTAGAGATGTCCCCAACCGATACAAAGGCGAGCGGTCCATCCTGGGTCTCGACTCTGGACAGCCAGTACTTCATCCATGGTCATCGGACCGGACCCCCTCCACAAGGGAGGGGGGGGACATAGGAGAAAACAGAAAAGAAGCGGCAGATCAACTGGTCTAAAAAGGAGCTCTATTTAAAGGCTAGAGTATACAGATGAGTTTTAAGGTGAGACTTAAATGCTTCTACTGCTATTTGGTCAAACATTCAAAGCTCTCACTGATGGAAGGAGGTTCTGGCTCAAAATCTCACGATACATGGCCCCATTCATTCTTTCCTTAACACGGATCAATCGTCCTGTCCCCTTAGCAGAAAAACAGCCCCAAAGCATGATGTTTCCACCCCCCATGCTTCACAGTAGGCATGGTGTTCTTGGGATGCAACTCAGTATTCTTCTTCCTCCAAACACGACCAGTCGAGTTTATACCAGAATGGATACATGGATGATTGGGAGAATGTCATGTGGTCAGATGAAACCAAAATGGAACTTTTTGGTATAAACTCAATTGGTCGTGTTTGGAGGAAGAAGAATACTGAGTTGCATCCCAGGAACACCACACCTACTGTGAAGCATGGGGGACGATTGATCCGTGTTAAGGAAAGAATGAATGGGGCCATGTATCGTGAGATTTTGAGCCAAAACCTCCTTCCATCAGTGAGAGCTTTGAATGGTTGACCAAATACTTATTTTCCACCATAATTTACAAATAAATTCTTTAAAATTCATACAATGCAAATTCTTGGATTTTTCTTCCACATTCTGTCTCTCACAGTTGAAGTGTACCTATGATGAAAATTACAGACCTCTGTCATCATTTTAAGTGGGAGAACTTGCACAATTTGTGGCTGACTAAATACTTTTTTGCCCCACTGTAGATGCTTCCCTTATGTGTCAAGGTCCCGTTGTTTTTGGACCTGTTTGTTCTGCAACATCCTTGAATTCTTTAGTCGTATTTGACAATCAGAACATTTTGTAGAATGGTCCGACCGACCACAAATTCAACTTTCACCCACATATGATCCTTCAAGGGTTTTTGACGGACATTCTTTTCGGACTTCGACAGACCCAAAATATGGTACAAAAGGTCAGAAATTCCACTACATAGGGACCAATCCAAGGATGTGGGGGCCATTTAGGTGGTAGTCACCCTCGGAACCGGTACAATATCTATTTTTTCCCCCTAAAAACTAGAAAATGCAATTTCGGTAAAAATTTAGTGTCGTTGCTAAAGAGCCAGCAAAGAACTAAAATGCTAACGTTAGCAATATGGCTAGATAGCGTCAAGTAACAAAAAATATGAGCTTGAAAAAAAGCTATCATGCTAAAAGTACTATGTTGACATGCTAACAATAGCATGCTTAGAGTGAAATACCAAAATATATGCCACTGTATAACTAAGTTAGCTAAGAAATGCTAGCATGCTAAAATGTTAACGGTAACATAGGTCAATCCCCAAAATATTTTACTCGGAGGTGTGTGCCTGAAAAATTGGTTTAAAATGCTGTCATGCTAACGTTAGCATGCATCAAGTACCAAAATATGAAAAAGGTGTACACCTACAGAATTAGCTAAAAAAAAAGCTTGCATACTAAGTATCGTTAAACTAATAACAAAATATTTGACGCTTAGGTGTCTATCTAAAATTAGGAAAAAAGCTAACATGCTAAAATGTTAACGGTAACATAGGTCAGTCCCCAAAATATTTTACTCGGAGGTGTGTGCCTGAAAAATGGGTTTAAAATGCTGTCATGCTAACGTTAGCATGCATCAAGTACCAAAATATGAAAAAGGTATACACCTACAAAATTAGCTAAAAAAAAAAGCTTGCATACTAAGTATCGTTAAACTAATAACAAAATATTTGACGCTTAGGTGTCTATCTAAAACTAAGAAAAAAGCAAGCATGCTAAAATGTTAACGGTAACATAGGTCAATCCCCAAAATATATTATTCGGAGGTGTTTGCCTGAAAAATTGGTTTAAAATGCGGTCATGCTAACGTTAGCATGCATCAAGTACCAAAATATGAAAAAGCTGTACACCTACAAAATTAGCTAAAAAAAATCTTGCATACTAAGTATCGTTAAACTAATAACTAAATATTTGACGCTTAGGTGTCTATCTAAAATTAGGAAAAAAGCTAACATGCTAAAATGTTAACGGTAACATAGGTCAATCCCCAAAATATTTTACTCGGAGGTGTGTGCCTGAAAAATTGGTTTAAAATGCTGTCATGCTAACGTTAGCATGCATCAGGTACCAAAATATGAAAAAGGTGTACACCTACAAAATTAGCTAAAAAAAAAGCTTGCATACTAAGTATCGTTAAACTAATATCAAAATATTTGACGTTCAGGTGTCTATCTAAAATTAGGAAAAAAGCTAACATGCTAAAATGTTAACGGTAACATAGGTCAATCCCCAAAATATATTACTCGGAGGTGTGTGCCTGAAAAATTGGTTTAAAATGCTGTCATGCTAACGTTAGCATGCATCAAGTACCAAAATATGAAAAAGGTGTACACCTACAAAATTAGCTAAAAAAAACCTTGCATACTAAGTATCGTTAAACTAATAACAAAATATTTGACGCTTAGGTGTCTATCTAAAACTAGCAAAAAAGCTAGCATGCTAAAATGTTAACGGTAACATAGGTCAATCCCCAAAATATATTACTCGGAGGTGTGTGCCTGGAAAATAGGTTTAAAATGCTGTCATGCTAACGTTAGCATGCATCAAGTACCAAAATGTGAAAAATATATAAAATTAGCTAAAAAAAAAGCTAGCATAGTAGGTGTTGTTAATCACGTAACAAAATATTCAACGCTGTATACTAAGCAAAAAAGCTAGCATGCTAATATTAAAATGCTAACGATTGTGGTACAAGCTGTTATTGCGTCATTTGGCCAAAATGAAGCAAAAACAAACATCAATGATGTCATCACTGCCTGGCGAGGATGATGATGATGATGATGACGACATGGACCAACACACATCTTTGATTGACAGATGTCGCCTGCAGCCAAGACTGATTAAAAAGCCACATCAACAAAAAGTGTTGAGGAAGTGAAGAAGTAAACCCCGCCCACAAAATGATTGACACTTTCTTTTATTTCATTCCTGGAAACTTCCGGACTTCCGGCTTTTTTGTTGTTTTTAGTTTTCCTTCTTTGTCCAAGTTGGACTTTAACTTGGAACACTTCTTGTCACGTCCAACAATGAACCATGGAAATATGCTCTGATGGACACACACACACACTGAGACAAACACACACATACACACACACTAAAACAAACACATACACACACACACACTGAGACAAACACACACATACACACACACTAAAACAAACACATACACACACACACACTGAGACAAACACACACACACAAATACACACACACACACTGAGACAAACACACACACACACTGAGACAAACACATACACACACACACACTGAGACAAACACACACACACAAACACACACATACACACACACACACTGAGACAAACACACACATACACACACACTTAGACAAACACATACACACACACACGCTGAGACAAACACACACACAAACACACACATACACACACACACACTGAGACAAACACACACATACACACACACACACTGAGACAAACACACACATACACACACACACACACTGAGACAAACACACACACACACTGAGACAAACACATACACACACACACACACACACACACAGACTCATATACACAGACAAACAAAACACACACTCACACGCACACACACAGACTCATATACACAAACACACAAAACTCACACGCACACACACACAGACTCATATACACAGACATACAAAACACACTCACACGCACACACACACACACAGACTCATATACACAAACACACAAAACACACACTCACACGCACACACACACAGACTCATACACAGACACACAAAACACACACTCACAAGCACACACACACACAAACTCATATACACAAACACACAAAACACACGCACACACGGACTCATATACACAGACACACAAAACACACACTAACACGCACACCCACACACAAACTCATATACACAGACACACACACCTAGACTAATATGTACAGAACACACAAACACTCACTCATATACACACAGACACACAACACACACACTCATATACACACAGACTCCAAATACATACAGTACACACACACTCATATACACACAGAACACACACATTCATATACATAAAGACACACTGAACACACTCATATACACACATTTACATACAGACACACAAACACTCTCTCACACACAGACTCGGTCGCACACAGACTCTTATACGTACAAAACAAACACACACACACACACTCCTGTATACACACAACACACACACTCATATACACACAGAACACACACACTCATATACACACATACATACAGACACACAACACACACACGCATATACACACAGAACATACACAAACACACTCCTATACATACGAACACACAGAACACACACACACTCATACACACATATACATACAGACACACAAAACACACACACGCACCCGGGCAACTACAGACTTTTATACGTACAGAATACACACACTCACACTCCTATATACACACAACACACAGACACACGACACACACACAACACACACTCATATACACACAGAACACACACTCATAAACATACAGACACACAGAACACACACACTCATACACACAGACACACAAAACACACACACACACTCATATACACACAGGCACACTCATGCATACAAACACACAGAACACACACACACTCATATACACACAGACACACAAAACACACACACTCAAACATACAAACACACACAGACACCCAAAACACACACTCTTATACATACACACACATACTCATATACACGCACAACACACACTCACTCATATACACACAGAACACACACACTCACTCACATACACACAAAACACACAAAAGACAGACTCACTCATATACACACAGACACACAAAACATACACACACTCATATACTCACAGACAAACAAAACACACTCACTCATATACACACAGACACACAAAAGACACATTCACTCATATACACACAAAACACATACTCATACACACACTGACACAGAAGACACACTCACTCATATACACACAGACACACAAATCACACTCATTTATACACACACACACAAATCACACACTCATATATACACACAGACACACAAAGGAAACACAAAACACACACTCACTCATATACTTACAGACACACTCATACACGCACACACACTGGCATACACACAGATCACACACACACTCGCAGACACACACAACACACACACTTGTATAGAATAATGTGTGTCACAGTTGACAGATTGTGTAATACTGTAACAATGCGCAAATGCACGACTGGCTCACTTAGACTACTTTTTTTAATATAAAAATACCACTGGTGATAGTTTTAATTATAATAATGGTATTTTTTGTTGTACTAATAACGTGTGTTATAGTTTATTTTAGCATTTTATAACATTATTTTAATCCCAGTGTGACGCACTTTAACTTCAACGTAAAATCAGTTGATAACCAAACTGCATGACGCATGCGCGTTTATGTACTACAGATCCCAGCATGCAATGCGACAGGTTACGTCACGTGACTTAGCGGTTACCCCGCTAGTACAGTCGCTAATTAGCGTTTATTTATCTCCTTTTAGTAAAGTAGCGCTGTTACTCGTCCATTGTACGTTTTTATTCATTTGAAACACCATTTAAACACTTTTATTGGTCGTCTAAATTGCGTGGCGAGTTCGCTATCTTTTTAAAGCGTGTTCGCTAGCTAGCTTGCTCGGCTAACCTCTCCTGTTAAGAAGGGTCAAGTGTTGGCGAAATGAGTGAGTAATCATCTTTTTTTCTGCCTCTACGTTTAGTTTGTAGCTATATGTAGCGTTAAACTACCTAATGTGCGAACATATGGTCACTGAAGACACAAAAAAACTTAACAAGTCACTCAACACACCTTACAATATTAATAATGCTCCGAAGTGTCCCTAATAATTAGGGCAGGGGTGTCCAAACTTTTAATTTAAATTTAATATTTAAGCATGCGGGGCCGTTTTCATATTTTTCATTTTCAAACCATAACAAAATATATGGATTTTTTTTTTTTTTTTTTAATCCTTAGGGCTCCTGGGGAGCATAGAGGGTCTCAGTCACTAAAATGTTTAAAATAAGTCAAATTATTATTATTATTTTTTATTTAATGCTTACAGTAAATCTCTATATCAGGGGTCAGCAACCTTTTTGAAACCAAAAGCTACTTCTTGGGTACTGATTAATGCAAAGGGCTACCAGTTTGATACACGCTTAAATACATTGCCAGAAATAGCCAATTTGCTTAATTTACCTTTAACGCCATGTTATTATTAATAATTAATGATATTTATCTTTGTGGAAACACTGATCATCTTAATGATTTCTCATAATAAATATATATTTTTGACGACATGTTTTAAATAAGTTAAAATCCAATCTGCACTTTTTTAGAATACATAACAAATTGGACCAAGCTATATTTCTAACAAAGACAAATCATTATTTCTTCTAGATTTTCCAGAACAAAAATTTGAAAAGAAATTTAAAGGACTTTGAAATAAGATTTAAATATGATTCTACAGATTTTCTAGATTTGCCAGAATAATTTTTTGGAATTTTAATCATATTAAGTTCGAAGAAATATTTCACAAATATTCTTCGTCGAAAAAAACAAAGCTAAAATGAAGAATTAAATTAAAATTTATTTATTTATTCTTTACAATAAAAAAAAAGTACATTTATTTGAATATTGATTTAAATTGTCAGGAAAGAAGAGGAAGGAATTTAAAAGTTAAAAAGGTATATGTGTTTAAAAATCCTAAAATCATTTTTAAGGTTGTTTTTTTTATCTGAAACTGTCTTTCTGAAAGTTATAAGAAGCATAGTAAAAAAAAATTAAGACCAAGTCTTTAAAATATTTTCTTGGATTTTCAAATTCTATTTGAGTTTTGTCTCTCTTAGAATTAAAAATGTCGAGCAAAGCAAGACCAGCTTGCTAGTAGATAAGTACAATTAAAAAAAATAGAGGCAGCTCACTGGTAAGTGCTGCTATTTGAGCTATTTTTAGAACAGGCCAGCGGGCGACTCATCTGGTCCTTATGGGCGACCTGGTGCCAGCGTTGGTGACCCCTGCTCTATATCAACTTGAGGTTGATATAAAGTAAAACAATTAAGGTTTTATGCTTTTTCTGTCGAAGACAATTTAGTTTTTTATAGTAAAACTGAAATGTGCAGTATTTAGATAGATGGATAGTACTTCATTGATTCCTTGAGGAGAATTCCTTTATTTAGCAATTAAATCCCTCAAAGATCAATAATGCAGGACACCATTGATTTTAATTATTGAATATTTTTGAGTAATCACAGTGAAAAGTTAAATAAAATCATACTAAATATATTTGAGACCCGAAAGGTTCCCCATTCATAAAGTGATCCATTTTTATTAGTTTTTTTTTTTTACTTTTAACACTTAAATTTCAAGATCAACTTCCGATATATCTGTTGATTTTAAGTTTGAACTATTTTGTTTGTTTTATGCTCTTTTGTCTAAACTTTGATGTTTCTATGTGGCAACCACACAACATATGCAATATTTTTTCCACATGAAACATTTTAAAGTGATAATTTTCAAGTAATAATTCATAATTTTTGTGTCCTGTTTTTTTTTAGCAATGGAAAAAAAAAGGAAATATAGACAAAAGGAAAAAAAAACTGCCTGCATGGCAGCTTTGTGTCAACATTGCCACTTTTTGTCATTAGATTTCACCTCATTCCACTTTTTTAAAATGTTTTTTTTTTAAATTTTGCAATACTATCAATTTGGCAATTTTTGCATAATGTGTGGCGGGCCGGTAAACGATTAGCTGCGGGCCGCAAATGGCCCCTGGGCCGCGCTTTGGACACCCCTGAATTAGGGACACCTGCACAGGCACTAATAGCTTTGATTTTTGTGTTGTTCTTTTTTTTTTTTAATGTCTGATCCACTTTTAAACTATTTCACTGTGGCTTTTGAATGTTACTTGACACTGTTATACCTCAGGCGGTCGAGGTCAAAGGCCACTTGTAACTCATGTTCCTCACCAGGTCATGTGACCCGCCGAGACCGGAAGTGTCTGTAGTGTGTTTTTAAAGTCCTGTAAAGACGTCGTCTCGGCGGGCACCAGGAGAACACACTGGCATGTTTGTCTTGACTACTGTCCTTGCGGTTTCACTGCGGGTCACTGAAGGCCTCGCAGGCAGCTGCAGCTGGTTCCGATCCAGTGGACCACGTGGGTCCGGTCTTCAGATCTTTCCACCCGTTTCCTGTGTGTCCACGGCCCCTCGTCTGAAATATGACTGCGGCTTGGATAAATGGTGGATGTCCCAGAGCAGCGCTCTGATGTGCTGAATTATGAACTGTCCGCTCGGATCATCTGGAACCGAGCGCCGCATGTGCGGGACTGACTTAAAAAGTGGAGCTCCGTTCCCACTGTTCATTTCCATTCAATGTTGAAAAACCGGGCCTTCTTTTGGACTACTGTGGTCCTTATGTCAAAAGATCCAATAAATGTGAGGAGTTAGTGATTAGCGACTGGCTGTTGTCTTTCCTTGTCAAGTCCAGGCTCGCAGACACTGGAGATACTCGCTCGTCAAGTCATGTGACCTACAAAGACCGCAGCGCCTCTCCTGATAGACAAGTTTGGCTCCGCCCATTCGGGCGTTTGTGGCTTTAGCTTGCACGGTGGTGACTTGCCATGTGTGGCGCACGTGACGGTTTGCAGATGATGCTCCAGTGTTCCGACATATTCTTTGCTTTTTTGTGCTGGATTTGACCGATGTTTTCTGTTGTTGCAGTTTGGCCCGATAACGCTGATAACCACCGCTGTTGTGGACTGAATGTCGAAAAAAGGAACGCTTGCTTGAACAGGTAACCCAACCCACCTTTTTCGACCAGTTTCTCAAAACCAGTGGTCCCCAAACTACGGCATGCGGGCAAGATACGGCCCGCCAGCATCCAAAATCTGGCCCGCGAGTACACCCGAGTGAAAAAAAAGTTAAAAAAATAAATTTTATATATATAAATATATGTATAATGATATAATACAAATAAATGTATATATATATTTTTGTATTTGTTTTATTATAATATTTAATAATCTGTCCTTTCTAGCCCATCTATCAATCCGTTTTATACCGCTTGTAAAAAAAAAATATATATATATATATATATTTTTATATATTGATTTTTTATGTTATATTTTTAGTCTGTCCTTTCATTTTCTCCCACTTGTAAAAAAAAAAAAAAATATATATATATATATATATATATATATATATATATACATACATTATATATGTATATGTATATATTTTTTTAAATATATATATAGATATATAAATTTTATATGTATATATATATATATATATATATATATATTCAGTGTTTCCCACAGGTCAGGCATCTATTTGTGGTGGTGTGGTCGTGCGGCGGCGATGACCAAGAAGAACGCGGAGTTGGAATATAATTACAACACTTTATGTACATATGTATATACATATTTATATAATATTTACATATTTATATAATATGTAACTACAAGCTCCATTCACAGACAGAGTCCCATTGCTTTTATGAGCGGTCGAGCGAGTCAAACGCCGAATTTAAAAAATTAAATTAATTTTTTTAATTTTTTATTTATTTATTTGTGGCGGCCGTAATTCTTACGTGGCGGGCTGCCACAAATAAATGAATGTGTGGGAAACCCTGCTATATATATTTTTTTTTTTTAATCATATTTTTTATATGTCCTTTCTAGCCCAGCCATCAATTCATTTTCTGCCACTTGTAAAAAAATATATATATATATATATATATATATATATGTACAAATATACATATATATATACATTTTTTTAATAAAAAAAAAAATATATATATATATATATATAAATATATATGTTTTTTTTATATATATATTTTTTTATTATTATTTTAATGTTTATTTTATTTTTTTTCACAAGCGGTAGAAAATGGATTGATGGATGGGTTAGAAAGAACAATTACAAATATAATAATAATTAAAAAAATATATATATATGTATATATTTATTTTTGAATTTTTTGTAACAAAAAAATAAATAAATAATAATAATAATAAATATGTGTATATATATATATATGTATATATATATACACACACAAAATCATATTGTCTAAAAATGCATTTTTCCATCGATAACATGATGTCATCACAAAAACCAAGCAAATTTTTTTAACCCAATGCGGCCCCCGGGTCAAAATGTTTAGGGACCCCTGATCCAAACCAGTCAAAATATACTTTTTAATAAAGTAAATGTAAAAGTACTTACTCAATGTTTCAAACCACAAATTGCTCTTTTTTGGACTCAAATTTTGCATTAGCAAAATTTAAAAAAATATTCTAAAAAGGCAATTAAACAACACACAAAAGGGCCTTTTCCATCAAAAGTTCAGGAACTTCAGGTTCCTGGAACCTCTTGTTCCTGGATCTATAGGTTTCTATAGAAGTGTGTGGTTTCTGTTTCCCCCGCATTTCCCAGTTCAGGGTAGTTTGTACAAATCGTACAGAGGACGTATGGAGGAGTGGTTTACGATACTTCTATACCAGAGGGCCACATCGCAGTTATGTTTGACCCCAAAGGACCACTTCTAACAGTCAATACTAATATTACACAATTTTTTAATGAATTTTATTAGTAGATTTAAAAAAAATAATAATTAAAAAAGTCAAATATTTGAAGTTGCAATTATTTCACCTCACAATGTAGTGTACATTACTGTAAATGGAAAAACAGTACTGCTGTTTTGATGGTAAAAAAGGCAGCTCAAATTGCCGGGATTTTACTGCAAAATTTACATTTGTTTTTGTACAGTAAATAATAAAGATTACATTTTACAGTAAAATTTTGGCACGAGCTGCCAGTTATTGTTTTTTTACTGCAAATCAACAAGTGTAGATTTTTCCGTGTATTACTGTAAATGCCAAAACGGCACCACACTTTATTACAGTAAAATATTTAAATGTTGGTTTTATTTAGAGAAAAATGCTGTAAAAACCACAGTAAATTTCACAATTTTACCATGAAATCTATTGCTACTTTTACATTGATGAATAACTTGCCTGGAAATTATTATTATTAGTATTTATTTCTATTAAAAATGGTTTGAATGTTTGATAATATATTTGTGCATAATTAGACAATATTTAATTTAACATAATTTGCGAATACATGGACTACGTATAACTTTTTTTCTCGCAAAATAGAAATAAATAATACATTTAGTAAGAAATAAGAAAAGTTACAGTACTTTGATACATATTATTTCCAGGCCTTCGAAGGCCAAATAAAATGACATGGTGGTCCCTTGGGTTTGACATCGGTGTTCTATACTGATAACATGGGACGACGTGGCGCAGTGGGAGAGTGGCCGTGCGCAACCCGAGGGTCCCTGGTTCAAATCCCACCTAGTACCAACTTGGTCACGTCCGTTGTGTCCTGAGCAAGACACTTCACCCTTGCTCCTGATGGGTGCTTGTTGGCGCCTTGCATGGCAGCTCCCTCCGTCAGTGTGTGAATGTGTGTGTGAATGGGTAAATGTGGAAGTAATGTCAAAGCGCTTTGAGTACCTTGAAGGTAGAAAAGCGCTATACAAGTACAAGCCATTTATTTATTTATAAACAGACAATATTAGCCCACAGTCATTTTACTAAAAAGTAAATAAATTAAATAGAAAAACCAATATGATTTTGGCCCGCCGTGTATTTTCATTTGGCCCTTGAGGCAATATCAAATTAACATTAGCGCTGGCCCGCCGGTATTATACAGCGGCGGTGTTGCTGTAACACTGCATTCACTGCTAATACTCATATTTGCTCCCCCCCCCCCCGATTTTCCAAGGAGACTCCCAAATTTCTGTGCCCCTCACGAAAATCACACGGGGTAAACATTCTCCCAAATTTCTCCCGATTCCGACCTGGACAACAATATTGGGGGCATGCCTTAAAGGGACTGCCTCAAGCGTCCTCTAAAACCTTTCGTCACGTCCGCTTTTCCTACGTAGAAACAGCGTGCCGGCCTAGTCACATGATGTATGTGGCTTTTACACACACACACAAACACGCTAATGCAATGCAAGCTTGGTCAACAGCCATACAGGTCACACTGAGGGTGGCCGTATAAACAACTTTAAGACTGTTACAAATATGCGCCACACTGTGAACCAACACTAAACAAAAATGACAAGCAAATTTCGGGAGAACATCTGCACTGTAACACAACAGAACAAATAACAGCACTACCTCTTCCTGGATGCTACAATATAGAAATTTATTATTAGCCTGTGGGAAAAGTTTATTTTGATATTTACCTGAGAAGGCTGCAAATAGAAAAGAGGCATTCAATTTCTATTTACTTTTGATTTGATATGCCATTGCTATTTTCAAATTATTAGTATTATTTGAAACTCTATTTTGCATGTCACTATAAAGTCATATAAGTCTCGCTTGTTCAATATTCAATGCAAAACTTGTTTGGGTCCCTATTAAAAGGTTAATTTGTTCAACATTGGCCCGCGGCTTTGTTCAGTTTTAAATTTTGGCCCACTCTGTATTTCAGTTTGACACCCCTGCAGTAGATAATCAATTCATGAGGGCCATTTCAGCTGTAAATAACAATATATAAAGAATAAATGTCAGTGTTTACTTCGGGGCAACAACACAAACACACCTGCTTTAGCGTTTGCATTCTGTTCACTCCGGCTGAGGCTAATAACTACAAAAATGGAGTGTTACTGACTACTTTTACAACATTTAATAAAGTAAATCATTCATATTTGATGTTATTTACCTTTGTTCCACTCGTGTACTGCCTCATTTTATTTCACATTTCTCCAAAAAAGTCTGAGTAGTACGCAGCTGAGGTCGTTGTTTTATTCCGGCCATATACTCTACTGTAAATACTGTTTGTTTAAAATATCTTGTCTCTTTCTTGTAGCTCTGTGTATCAAAATGAAGTGTGTAAAAAATAATATACAATAAACTGCATATAGTTAAGACTACGGCTGAGTAAACACACTTCAAGACAAGTTTTTCAGCAAAAAGATGCCCCGCGAAAGTTCCTTTTGTTCTTTTTCCCTTCCGTTGTCAAGTTTGTTGATATAGAAATTCCTAAGAAATAAACAAATCGTCTAGCATTCTGTAAATGGTGGTCCTGTATTCAAAAAATAAGTTTTAAGAACGCCACCAATTGTTTTCAACTAGTCAGTGTTTTACAGCACATCACACCCCAATAAGGTTCAGGAACATTCCACAAAAGTCCCACCTAGTTGGCAGGAACTTGGAGTTCCTGAAGAACTAAAACTTCTCCGGCAATTTTTGGTGGAGACACAGAGAACTTTATTTTCCAGTGTAAATGGGAAAGTTCATGTAGAAGTTCCTGTGGTGGAAAAGGTCAGGAATGTAGACTGCTGACTATAAGATCACCAGAAACCGATAAGCTTGCCCACAATGGATGTGATGCCGGGCACAAAATGGCAGCGCTACAGTCACACAATTGGTAAATGAAACGGTTGTACGCCAAAGCATATTTTTATTCAGTCTGTGGTTCGCAAATCAAAAAGTTTGTACAAATAAGGGGTGTCCAATAAAAGAAATGGAGTGAATCCTTTCTCAGTCATCCACTATCTTTGTCCTTGCAGAATCACTAGCACACACACAACGTGAGGTAATAGAGTGGAAATGATACGGATCAGGCCCTAAATCTCATCAGTTGTTCTTTATCTAATTTCTGACCTTTCCTAAAAGCGTCATAAAAATCCACCATTAATCTATTGAGTTATTTTGCTATCAATCAATATTTATTTATATAACCCTAAATAACAAGTGTCTCAAAGGGCTGCACAAGCCACAACGACATCCTCGTTTCATCAGAGCCCACATAAGGGCGAGGAAAAACTCAGAACCCAGTGGAATGTCAATGTGAATGACGATGAAAAACCTTGGAGAGGACCGCAGATGTGGGCGACCCCCCTGCCCCCCTCTAGGGGAGGCCGAATGCAATGGATGCTAAATAACTAGCAAACCAACACAGACAAACCAACTGCGACAATTAAAAAACGTCCTGGCAGAGGTAACAATTGGACACCGGCCTCCTTTGCGTGTGGTTGTCTGGTGTCTAGTAACCCCGTTCCTAACCAAAACCTTAACCCTTATCCCAGCCCCAAAACAAACCCTAATCTCAGTCCTAACCAAAACTAACACCAAACCCTGACCATTATACCTATCTCGAAGAAAACCCTAAACTCAGTCCTAACCAAAACTACCCAGGCCCTATAACCCTGACCCCAACTGTAACCAAAACCCTACCTTCTTACTCCAACCTTAAGCAAAACTCTAACCCAAACCCTATATTTGTGACCATAACTCCAACTGGAGCAAAAACCTTAATGCTAATTCGAGTCTGAACTAAAAATCTAAACCTTTCCCTATCATCCAAACCCTGAACCTAAACCACATCGTAATCAAGCCCTAACCTTTATCCCAGCCTTAAATAAACCCTTAATCCTAACCAAAACTCTCACTCGGGCTTTATAACCCTAGGGCTAACCACAGCCCCAACCAAAACCCCAACTGTAACCCCAATTTATCCGAGCCTCAAACACAACCAACCAAACTAACCCAAGGGGGTCGGCAACCCGCGGCTCTAGATCCACATGCGGCTCTTTAGCGCCGCCCTAGTGGCTCTCTGGAGCTTTTACAAAAATGTATGAAAAATGGAAAAAGATAAGGAGGAAAAAATAAAAAATATATATATTTTTTGTTTTAATACAGTTTCTGTCGGAGGACAAACATGACACAAACCTCCCTAATTGTTTCAAAGCACACTGTTTTTACTAAACATGCTTCACTGATTCGAGTATTTGGCGATCGCCGTTTTGTCCTACTAATTTTGGCGGTCCTTGAACTCACCGTAGTTAGTTTACATGTACAACTTTCTCCGACTTTCTAAGACGTGTTTTATGCCACTTCTTTTTCCGTCTCATTTTGTCCACCAAACTTTTAACGCTGTGCATGAATGCACAAAGGTGAGTTTTGTTGATGTTATTGACTTGTGTGGAGTGCTAATCTGGCATATTTGGTCACTGCAAGCTAATCGATGCTAACATGCTATTTAGGCTAGCTGTATGCACATATTGCATCATTATGCCTCATTTGTAGCTATATTCAAGGTATCCGTGGATCCTTAAAAAGTCTTAAATTCATGTGTCTAAAATTAAGGCCTTAAAAAGTATTACATTTATTAGAAATTCCTAAAATGGTCTTAAATTCAGTACTCAATGGTCTTAAATTGTCCGGCCAGTTTTTTTTTTTTTTTTCGGGGCACGTCTGAGTAAAAGTTACGGCATGTCTTTGAGTAAAAGTGAGTGATTTCAGCTCACTCATTTTTTTTCTTTATATCTCTTCAAGAGATACAAAGAAAAAATAAGTGAAAAAAATAGAGGCAGAACTCGTGAATGAGAACAGCCAGCTGAAGCTCAACTGAGGCTCATTTGAGTGTGTGTTCAGTGTTTTGTTGTTGATGTTATAATACTGTTTTGCATTATTATTGCACTATTATTGACCAAATGTAATTTATTTTTACCCTCACCTTGGTTATTAGGTTTTTACTGGCGTTGGTGTTGGTTTGTTTGTTTTGGATGCCTAAGTTTTTGGATCTCTCAAGATTTTTGATAAGCTGTTTGGCAGAGTGGTGCTTATCAGTTTGTTTATTAATAAACATACAAAAAGTAAACTTGACTGATTGCCATTGAGGTTGTATTACAGTGGGATCCCCAACCATCGCTTATATTTATAGATTTTTTTATTATTTTTTTCGGTCTTAAATTTCATTCAAGGTGGCATTAAAAAGGTCTTAAAAAGTCTTAAATTTGACTTGCTGAAACCTGCAGATACCCTGTATATTTGAGCTCATTTAAATCCAGGCTCGGGATCTTTCTGTGTGGAGTTTGCATGTTCTCCCCGTGAATGCGTGGGTTCCCTCCGGGTACTCCGGCTTCCTCCCACCTCCAAAGACATGCACCTGGGGATAGGTTGATTGGCAACACTAAAATTGGCCCTAGTGTTTGAATGTGAGTGTGAATGTTGTCTGTCTATCTGTGTTGGCCCTGCGATGAGGTGGCGACTTGTCCAGGGTGTACCACGCCTTCCGCCCGATTGTAGCTGAGATAGGCGCCAGTGCCCCCCGCGACCCCAAAAGGGAATAAGCGGTAGAAATGGATGGATGGATGGATAGTTTACTTGAAGTCCTCATAATTCAATTTACATCTCATGACACTATCTTTATCTAACATGGCTTTTATTTTTTCGCGGCTCCAGACATATTTGTTTCTGCATTTTTGGTCCAATATGGCTCTTTCAACATTTTAGGTTGCCGACCCCTGTCCTAACTAAACTCAAACCCTGACTCTATAACCCAAATAACTTACATTTGTACAATTATTTTCTACTACAGTAGATCTATAAAGCTATTAGTCTTCATGCTAATTCACAAGCAAGCTAAAAATGGCGCCATGGTATTGTAATTATTGCAGAACATCACTATTCATTTTGAAGATAACAAAAAAACAGAAATTAATTTGCCTGACCTGAATTCATGCAACTGATCCAGGCCAAAAAAAGCTTTGATTTTACAGTAGAACACAGAAAACTCTTCAGTGACCAAAACCACATTTTGCACGTTTTATCATTTAATTTTTCCCCGAATGCGCGTTACATTTATTTGCATCACATGCGGCATATTTTTCTTGACCTTACTTCACCCCTTTTCTTAGTTGAAAAACAGTCTTTCGTACAGATTGCACTTTTTCCCCCCCTTTCAAGACCACTTGAGTACAACAATGTGTCTTCGGAAGGTGTGGGAGTGGGTGTCCATGAAAGGTACTGTGCCTCCTGTGGGCCTTGTTTCAGCTTGTTACATCCCTGCAGCATTTGTCACACCAAAAAAAAAAACCAACAGTACTTCAAGCAGTGTCTCACTGATTGAAAACAAACATAAGATGAAGGGGGGCGGGGGTATGGGTAACTCCCTTAAACCCCCCCCACACACACCTCCTCCTCTCCGCTCATTAATCAGATGACCAAGAAAAACAGAGGCGGGGGTGAGAACGTGAAAGGAAAGCTGCTGCGATGAGGAATTCACCGGGGAGAAATGTTATCGCTGCTGCTCAGGGTCACATTGTTCACTCTTCCTGACAGGCCCGCGAACGAGGGGTGGGGCCCAGTAGAGGGGGGGGGGGGTGCTCTTTAAAACCGGGCCTCTGGTGATTGCACACTTTTGTCAGACGGGGCCACCGTGTGAGCTCGCTGCAGAGGACATCGTGCGATTTCGCTTTTGTCAGGAGAAGCAAAAAGGGACATTAGAAATACAAACCCCGTTTCCATATGAGTTGGGAAATTGTGTTAGATGTAAATATAAACAGAATACAATGATTTGCAAATCATTTTCAACCCATATTCAGTTGAATATGCTACAAAGACAACATATTTGATGTTCAAACTGATAAACATTTTTTTTTGCAAATAATCATTAACTTTAGAATTTGATGCCAGCAATACTTGACAAAGAAGTTGGGAAAGGTGGCGAGAAATACAGATAAGGTTGAGGAATGCTCATCAAACACTTATTTGGAACATCCCACAGGTGTGCAGGCTAATTGGGAACAGGTGGGTGCCATGATTGGGTATAAAAGCAGCTTCCCAAAAAATGCTCAGTCTTTCACAAGAAAGGATGGGGCGAGGTACACCCCTTTGTCCACAACTGTGTGAGCAAATAGTCAAACAGTTTAAGAACAACGTTTCTCAAAGTGCAATTGCAAGAAATTTAGGGATTTCAACATCTACGGTCCATAATATCATCAAAAGGTTCAGAGAATCTGGAGAAATCACTCCACGTAAGCGGCATGGCCGGAAACCAACATTGAATGACTGTGACCTTCGATCCCTCAGACGGCACTGTATCAAAAACCGACATCAATCTCCAAAGGATATCACCACATGGGCTCAGGAACACTCCAGAAAACCACTGTCACTAAATTCAGTTCGTCGCTACATCTGTAAGTGCAAGTTAAAGCTCGAGTATGCAAAGCGAAAGCCATTTATCAACAACATTGACAAATGCCGCTGGCTTCTCTGGGCCCGAAATCCTCTAAGATGGATTGATGCAAAGTGGAAAAGTGTTTTGTTGTCTGACGAGTCCACATTTCCAATTGTTTTTGGAAATATTCGACATCATGTCATCTGGACCAAAGGGGAAGTGAACCACCCAGACTGTTATCGACGCAAAGTTCAAAAGCCAGCATCTGTGATGGTATGGGGGTGTATTAGTGCCCAAGGCATGGGTAACTTACACATCTGTGAAGGCACCATTAATGCTAAAAGATACATACAGGTTTTGGAACAACATATGCTGCCATCTAAGCGCCGTCTTTTTCATGGACGCCCCTGCTTATTTCAGTAAGACAATGCCAAACCACATTCAGCACGTGTTACAACAGCGTGGCTTCGTAGAAAAAGAGTGCGGTACTTTCCTGGCCCGCCTGCAGTCCAGACTTGTCTCCCATTGAAAATGTGCGGTGCGTTATGAAGCATAAAATACGACAGCGGAGACCCCGGACTGTTGAACGACTGAAGCTCTACATAAAACAAGAATGGGAAAGAATTCCACTTTCAAAGCTTCAACAATTAGTTTCCTCGGTTCCCAAACATTTATTGAGTGTTGTTAAAAGAAAACGTGATGTAACACAGTGGTGAACATGCCCTTTCCCAACTACTTCGGCACGTGTTGCAGCCGTGAAATACTAAGTTAATTATTATTTGCAAAAAAAAAAAAAGTTTATGAGTTTGAACATCAAATATCTTATCTTTGTAGTGCATTCAATTGAATATGGGTTGAAAAGGTTTTGCTAATCATTGTATTCTGTTTATATTTACATCTAACACAATTTCCCAACTCATATGGAAACGGGGTTTGTAAAAGAAAGTAAATTGTGTAATCCTTTGTTTTTATGGACTGCATAACTACTGTATTTCCCGAATGTAAATTTTTCTTTCAATTTATAAACTGACTTGCTTTTTTAAGTTATTCATGTTCTTTGAGACAACAAAGACATTCCTCATAGTTTGTCTTCTGTTTTGGAAATTGAGATTTTAGTTTTTTCCACTCTCTTTGATATATTGTGTATGCCAGTGGTTTTCAACATTTTTTGAGCCAAGGCACATTTTTTTTTAATTGAGAAAATGTGGAGGCACACCGCCAGCAGAAAACATAAAAAAAATGAAACACAGCAGCTGATATTGACAAAAAAAAGTTATTCTCGCAATTGTTGGGTGTGACTTTAAACCATAACCAACCATGCATCACTATAGCTCTTGTCTCAAAGTCGGTGTGCTGTCACATCACGCCGTGACTTATTTTGAGGTTTTTGCTGTTTTCCCGTGTGTAGTGTTTTAGTTCCTGTCTCATATTTTGGTGGCTTTTTCCCTTTATTTATTATTTTATCGTAGCAGTTTCATGTCTTCCTTTTGAGCGCTATTTCCCGCATCTACTTTGTTTTAGCAATCAAGAATATTTCAGTTGTTTTTGTCCTTCTTTGTGGGGACATTGTTGGTTGGCATGTCATGTTCGGATGTGCTTTGTGGACGCCGTCTTTGCTCCACAGTAAGTCTTTGCTGTCGTCCAGTATTCTGTTTTTGTTTACTTTGTAGCCAGTTCAGTTTTAGTTTCGTTCTGCATAGTCTTCCCGAAGCGTCAATGCCTTCTCTCTTTTGTTTATTTTTGGTTTAAGCATTAGCACACCTTTTTACCTGCACTCTGCCTCCCACTGTTCCCCACATCTACAAAGCAATTAGCTACCTGCTCACCTACTGATATGGAAGACTATTACCCGGTTATTCTGCCGAGCTCTAGACAGCACCGACACTCAACAACAACACATCATTTCCAGACTATAATTACTGGTTTGCAAAAAATATTTGTAACCCAAATAGGTGAAATTAGATAATCACCCACGGCACACCAGACTGTATCTCACAACACACTAGTTGAAAAAAACAACAACTGGTGCATGCGCATCACAAGTGCCCCATGCACGCCTAATGACATAAACAGCAATGCTACTGATTTTTAGTGTCGCTCTCAATGCTGACTTCTGATTGTTTGAAGGACAATAAGGTGAAGGCACTGTAAATTGATTGTTTTCAGGATAAATGGTCTGTATTTATATAGTGCTTTACTATACCTGGAATGATACCCAAAGCACTTTACATTATAGCTCACATTTACCCATTCCCACACACTAATGGTGCAAGCTTGAAATACTCACAATGATTGACTGGCTGAAAGTGTATTACGTTACACCTAATAACGCTGCACTTTCGTCATTTATTATACATGTTTTACAGTACCGTATTTTTGGGATTATAAATCGCTCCGGAGTATACGTCTCACCGACCAAAAATGCATAATAAAGAAGGAAAAAAACATATATGCGTCGCACTGGAGTATAAGTCGCATTTTTTGGGGGAAATGTCCATCCATCCATCCATCATCTTCCGCTTATCCGAGGTCGGGTCGCGGGGGCAGCAGCCTAAGCAGGGAAGCCCAGACTTCCCTATCTCCAGCCACTTCGTCTAGCTCTTCCCGGGGGATCCCGAGGCGTTCCCAGGCCAGCCGGGAGACATAGTCTTCCCAACGTGTCCTGGGTCTTCCCCGTGGCCTCCTACCAGCTGGACGTGCCCTAAACACCTCCCTAGGGAGGCGTTCGGGTGGCATCCTGACCAGATGCCCGAACCACTTCATCTGGCTCCTCTTGATGTGGAGGAGCAGCGGCTTTACGTTGAGTTCCTCCCGAATGGCAGAGCTTCTCACCCTATCTCTAAGGGAGAGCCCCGCCACTCGGCGGAGGAAACTCATTTCGGCCGCTTGTACCCGTGATCTTATCCTTTCAGTCATGACCCCAAGCTCATGACCATAGGTGAGGATGGGAACGTAGATCGACCGGTAAATTGAGAGCTTTGCCTTCCGGCTATGCTCCTTCTTCACCACAACGGATCGGTACAACGTCCGCATTACTGAAGACGCCGCACCGATCCGCCTGTCGATCTCACGATCCACTCTTCCCTCACTCGTGAACAAGACTCCTAGGTACTTGAACTCCTCCACTTGGGGCAGGGTCTCCTCCCCAACCCGGAGATGGCACTCCACCCTTTTCCGGGCGAGAACCATGGACTCGGACTTGGAGGTGCTGATTCTCATTCCGGTCGCTTCACACTCGACTGCGAACCGATCCAGTGAGAGCTGAAGATCCCGGCCAGATGAAGCCATCAGGACCACATCATCTGCAAAACGCAGAGACCTAATCCCGTGGCCACCAAACCGGAACCCCTCAACGCCTTGGCTGCGCCTAGAAATTCTGTCCATAAAAGTTATGAACAGAATCGGTGACAAAGGACAGCCTTGGCGGAGTCCAACCCTCACTGGAAACGTGTCCGACTTACTGCCAGCAATGCGGACCAAGCTCTGACACTGATCATACAGGGAGCGGACTGCCACAATAAGACATTCCGATACCCCATACTCTCTGAGCACTCCCCACAGGACTTCCCGAGGGACACGGTCGAATGCCTTCTCCAAGTCCACAAAGCACATGTAGACTGGTTGGGGTGGTGGTCCCTCTCTTTAAGAAGGGGGACCGGAGGGTGTGTTCCAACTATCGTGGGATCACACTCCTCAGCCTTCCCGGTAAGGTTTATTCAGGTGTACTGGAGAGGAGGCTTCGCCGGATAGTCGAACCTCGGATTCAGGAGGAACAGTGTGGTTTTCGTCCTGGTCGTGGAACTGTGGACCAGCTCTATACTCTCGGCAGGGTTCTTGAGGGGGAAATGTATTTGATAAAATCCAACACCAAGAATAGACATTTGAAAGGCAATTTAAAATAAATAAAGAATAGTGAACAACAGGCTGAATAAGTGTACGTTATATGAGGCATAAATAACCAAGTGAGAAGGTGCCTGGTATGTTAACCTAACATATTATGGTAAGAGTCATTCAAATAACTATAACATATAGAACATGCTCTACCTTTACCAAACAATCTGTCACTCCTAATCCATAAATCCCATGAAATCTTCTTCCTCGATGTCGTTTCTAAACAACTCTGCCAACTCCAAAGGTATGCGCCGCTTCCTTTTCCCGTTTTCTGCTGCATATTTCACGACGTCCAGCTTGTAATCTGCAGTACATGATTTCCTTTTTCGGTGCCATTTTTGTTCAGCCCTTCTCAGTTTTTATAAGTTACCGCCAACGATGCAATGATCCATTTTAATAGCTACGTCAGTAGCATATAGCAGTTAGGGGCGGCATAGCTCGGTTGGTAGAGCGGCCGTGCCAGCAACTTGAGGGTTGCAGGTTGGATTCCCGCTTCCGTCATCCTAGTCACTGCCGTTGTGTCCTTGGGCAAGACACTTTACCCACCTGCTCTCAGTGCCACCCACACTGCTTTAAATGTAACTTATATATTGGGTTTCACTATGTAAAGCGGTTTGAGTCACTTGAGAAAAGCGCTATATAAATATAATTCACTTCACTTAGCATTCCATGACCCACAATGCACTTCTGCCATGACCCTCCCCCGCCGAATTCTTATTGGTTGATGTGTTTGAAAATTGCTGACATTTTCTTGGTCTCTTCCGCGAATGAGATAAATAATATTATTTGATATTTTACGGAAATGTGTTAATAATTTCACACATAAGTCGCTCCGGAGTATATGTCGCACCCCCGGCCAAACTATGAAAAATACTGCGACTTATTGTCTGAAAAATGCGGTACAAGCAATTTTATTTTTTTTTGCAATGGAACCGAACGCTTTCATGTGAAGATATTGATTTTCAATATCTTCACATGAAACCATGACCTAATAAATCGTACATTAGATTGTGAAATAGTTGTGACACGTGTATTAAATCTGTGGTTCTCAAATGGGGGTACACGTACCCCTAGGGGTACTTGAAGGTATGCCAAGGGGTACGTGAGATTTTTAAAACTTTTAGGGATTTTTAGGGACGGCATGGCGCAGTGGAAGAGTGTGGCTGTGCGCAACCCGGGCGTCCCTGGTTCAATCCCCACCTAGTACCAACTTCGTCACGTCCGTTGTGTCCTGAGCAAAACACTTCACCCTTGCTCCTGATGGGTGCTGGTTAGCGCCTTGCATGGCAGCTCCCTCCATCAGTGTGTGAATGTGTGTGTGAATGGATACCTTGAAGGTAGAAAAGCGCTATACAAGTACAACCCATATATCATTTATTTATGGATACCTTGAAGGTAGAAAAGCGCTATACAAGTACAACCCATATATCATTTATTTATTTATTTAAAAAATATTCTAAAAATAGCAACAATTCAAAAATACTTTATAAATATATTTATTGAAAAATACTTCAACAAAATATGAATGTAACTTCATAAACTGTGAAAATAAATGCAACAATGCAATATTCAGTGTTGACAGCTAGATTTTTTGTGGACATGTTCCATAAATATTGTTTATGTGTGAAATATTCTTTTTTTGTGAAGAAATGTTTAGAATTAAGTTGATAAATCCAGATGGATCTCTATTACAATCCCCAAAGAGGACACTTTAAGTTGATGATTACTTCTATGTGTTGAAATCTTTATTTATAATTGAATCACTTGTTTATTTTTCAACAAGTTTTTAGTTATTTTTATATCTTTTTTTTCCAAATAGTTCAAGAAAGACCACTACAAATGAAAAGTATTTTGCACTGTTATACAATTTAATAACTCAGAAACTGATGACATAGTGCTGTATTTTACTTCTTCATCTCTTTTTTTCAACCAAAAATGCTTTGCTCTGATTAGGGGGTACTTGAATTAAAAAAAATGTTCACATCACTGAAAAAAGGTTGAGAACCACTAAATAAATAACTAAATAGATCTATGGCGTAATTTGCTGTAATTGTTCTGATGTGCAGGATTCCTTCTATTTCCTCATTCCAGGTGGCACATGAATCCCAATCCACAACTTTTGACGAGGTTCGACAATGTTTTCCACAACTTCTAAAGTGACATAGAATTATGCGCAAGAGGCCTGCCTTACCAGATTTTCTGAAAATCAAGCCCAATCTTCCAACTCTAACCTAAATCCTAACCACATTCTAACCCCAACCCTAATTGCAACCTTAACCCCAACCAAAACCCAATCCAAGCCCCAAACAAAACCACAACCCTAGTGCTGACCGACAATTTGAACCTCGCCCTATAACCCCAACTCCAACCCTGACCCCGGCCTTATAACCGTATCCCTAAAGCCAACCGTAATCCAAACCACAGCCATTAACCCAGCACTAATCAGACAAATTTGTCATTTCATCTCTGCAGAGGTTTTTATTTTTACTCCTTAGTGAGTCGCTGAACTCTACTCTTCATTCCTGCAGTGAAGAAAAACAGCACACAATTGTGACACACACACAGAGATCTAACTATATGTGGCCCACAAACAAAATACTTGTTAATTTTCAGGAAAATAAGTTGTGCAGGCATGAAAAAAACAGAAATATAAAGTTTGGAAAGTCCCCAAAAGTTTCCCTGCTTGCCGTTTGGTCAGTTTGTGTGTGCGTGTGTGTGTGTGTGTTTGTGTGTGTGTGATATTGTTCGTGCAGCCAGGGCGTCGTCTTTGACAGGCCAAGGAGAAAAAGTTATCAGACAATGTTTGGATTATTTTCCCTGCGCTGAAAAGCTGCTGCTTTGTTTGTGTTGCTAAGCAGAACAAATGGAGACTTGAGCCTCATTTGTAGTGACTGACGTGTGGATCGCATCATAAATCATCTGTTCCTTTTTTTGATATCATTAATAATACAATTGAACTGTTGTTTTGAGCTTTCAAGGGAAAATCCAGATGTCTTGACATTGGGTTTGTGACCCAGCAGAAGAACTTTTTAGAGATGTTTTTAATAATAATTTGCGTCACTGTGTTAGACTCTGCCCACGTTCTTTTGTCGAACAGTCAAAGGTCGCGTCATCTGAAAGATTTCAGAAGATTTCACACACACATATATATATATATATATATATATATATATATATATATATATATATTAGGGCTGGGCAACGATTAAAAATTGTAATCGAAGTTTATCGCACTATTTCTCTGATTAATCGCGATTAACTGCATTGTATACGCAAAGCCCAATAATGAATTCAAAAGTAGTGTGTAGTGCACCTTTATTGGAATATTCTCCCACATGAACAAAAGCGCCAAAACATTTGTTGTGCAAACACAATTTAAATCAGTCCTTGTTAAACAGTAGCAGTTAAATAGCATATTTTATGAAAATCAACTCAAAAAATGTAAATACAAACATTTAAGCTTATTGCCACTGCCAGGGTATTTAAGTTATCCTGTTTGTTATGGAAAATAAATATAATCTACATACAAATCTCTGAGCCACAATCATAACATCTGAACAGGCAATTTCTGAGGTAACAGCAGAAACATTTTTTTTAGCAGGGATCTTATGTTTGAAAAACCTATATTATAGGTAGTGGGCTGTTTTAGGGAATTTTTGATCAAATTATCCGTGGTAGCAATATTAATAATGTTGTGTTTATTCTGCGTAGTGCACTTAAAATAATTACGACCATATCTAGGAATTGATATGATGGGAATTTTCCGATTGTTTGCTTGGTGCTTTGATAAACTGAACGCATATACATGGTACTATATTGTGATGTTATGAGCCAGGGAAAAAAAGAACTACCCTACCCAGCATGCAACAGGAGTGACGAGCATGCGCGGTAGCCCGGTATAGGTTGTGTCGCCATGACGGCATCTTGTATGTTGTGATATGCACGCTCTGAAAGTAAACGTTAAGAACTCAGCCATCACTCCTCGTCTGCATTATTCATAAATAGACAGACAACACAAATACTCCGCTGCTTCACAGGCCGCTGGATGTAGCCGGCAAAGTATTCCCATGCTAGCTAGCCGGTCTAGCAAGCACGCGTCATTCAGTCCAAAACGGCCCGATCTATCCACATTCAGAATTGTCTGGCGGTCGTAAGTGATCCCGGAGTGACCACGCTGGAAGCCAGCCATGAAATTTGCAGAATTGTCCGGTATTTTTGCCAAATGTTCCATCTTTACCAAGAGCCCCTCGACGCCGGGCGACGCCATCTTGTTAAGAAAAGGCGTTAACAAAATAAAAGCATGTAAACAACATACGCAAATAATTGTCGGCGTTAATAGATTGATGAGTTAACTCATAATTAACGCACTAATTTGCCCACCCCTAATATATATATATATATATATATATATGCGTGCCAAGGCCGGTACTAGGTGAACATTTTGTCTCCTTGTCGTGTGCGCAGTTGTGCACTGCACTCTCTAAAAGCCGTAGATGTTATGGTCACATATGCATGTACAGTAGATGGCAGTATTGTCCTGTTTAAGAGTGTCACAACATTGCTGCTTTACGGGAGACAAAAACGTGACTGCTGTTGTTGTGTGTTGTTACTGCGCTGGGAGGACGTTAATGAAACTGCCTAACAATAAACCCACATAAGAAACCAAGAACTTGCCCTCGGTCATTCTAAAGTTCTAACGTCATTGGGCAGACACGCTGTTTATATTGTGGGAAAGCAGATGTGAAAACAGGCCGTCCTCACTCAGGTCCGCCTGAGTTTCAGGAGATTTCCGGGAGAAAATTTTTCCCCGGAGGTTTTCGGGAGAGGCGCTGAATTTGGGGGGTCTCCCGGAAAATCCGTGAGGGTTTGCAAGTATGTGAAAAGTGCACAATTGCACATAACAATTACCAACTGTTCCCAAACACTCAAGTCATTGTTTTTTTTGTCAAGATATAGATAGATCTTTTTTTTTTTTTTTTTTTTTTTTTACTGTAGATTGAGAAAGTAGCATTAAAGGGGTGGGCCAAAGAAAAGGCAATAAATAAATACATACAGTGAGGTGAAGGGACCCCTAGAGGGAGTTGTAGGTTGTCCGCCAGCTAAATGACGGATTGTTTATAGCAGGGGTGTCCAAAGTGTGGCCCGGGGGCCATTTGCGGCCCGCAGCTAATGTTTTACCGGGGCCCGCAGCACATCATTCTAAAAATACTAATATATATATATATATGTACTTTTCAAACATTAAAAAGTGGAAAAGAAGAGCAAATAGGTGAAATGCAATGAGAAAAAGTTGCATTGTTGACTCTAGTAACACCATTTTAAAAATTATTTCTCAAAAAATAATAATGAATAAAAATCAATGTTGCTCTAAATTATTGATTGATCTAAAGACAAAAAGTACATAAATACAACAAACATAAAAATATGAAAATTTAGAAGAAAATTCCATACTAATTATATACTAATACTAATTATACTAATTATCCTATTGATTGTTATTATAAATATACTAAACCAATTACTATATATTATCTGAAGCTGATATAGAGATTTAAGTGTTGAATGAAAAATAAAAATAAATTAAAAAAGCATGACCTTTTTATGAGTGGGGCACTTTTGGATCCCTAAATATTTTAGTGAATTTTAATAACTGTCTTTGCTAAAAAAAAAAAAAAAAAAAATCAAATACATTTTGCTATGAATTATTGACCTATTTAGGGATCCAATTACTTCACATTAAATATTTAACTTTGAAAATATTTTTGGGAGAAATATTTTGATCTATTATGGATTGAACTTTCACAGTATCATGTTAGACCAGCTCGACATCCATTGCTTTCCTCCTCTCCAAGGTTCTCATAGTCATCATTGTCACCGACGTCCCACTGGGTGTGAGTTTTCCTTGCCCTTATGTGGGCCTACCGAGGATGTGGTAGTGGTTTGTGCAGCCCTTTGAGACACTAGTGATTTAGGGCTATATAAGTAAACATTGATTGATTGATTGAAAAAATAATGTTTCGACAAGAAGCTCGTAAAAAGTAAAACAAATAATGAAGTAGAATTAGGGATTCAAAGGTTTTATGAAAAAAATAATATGTGTCTTATTTTGAACCTTGTTTAAGACTGAAACCCTTCTGGGTCCTTAAAGGGGAACATTATCAGCAGACCTATGTAAGCGTCAATATATACCTTGATGGTGCAGAAAAAAGACCATCTATTTTTTTAACCGATTTCCGAACTCTAAATGGGTGAATTTTGGCGAATTAAACGCCTTTCTGTTTATCAAGCTGGAGGCAATGACGTCAGAATGTGACGTCGCCGAGGTAACACACCCACCATTTTCATTTTCAACACATTACAAACACCGGGTCTCAGCTCTGTTATTTACCATTTTTTTGACTATTTTTTGGAACCTTGGAGACATCATGCCTCATCGGTGTGTTGTCGGAGGGTGTAACAACACTAACAGGGAGGGATTCAAGTTGCACCACTGGCCCGAAGATGCCAAAGTGTCTGCCGCCAGACCCCCATTGAATGTGCCAAAGTGTCTCCACATTTTACCGGCGATGACAGACATGGCACAGAGATGTATGGATAACCTGCAGATGCATTTGCAACGATTAAGTCAACGAAATCACAAAGGTGAGTTTTGTTGATGTTGACAGCCAGCTAATCGATGCTAACATGCTACGCTAATCAATGCTAACATGCTATTTACCGGCGGTGCTACAGCAGACATGGCACAGAGATGTATGGATAACCTGTAGATGCATTTGCAACTATATTACGTTTCCTTCCACCCACATTTAATGCGAAAAAAACACTTACCAATCGACGGATTTAAGTTGCTCCAGTGTCAAAAGATGCGAAAGTCCTGATCGTTTGGTCCGCACATTTTACCGGCGATGCTAACGCAGCCATTCGGCCATGCTATGGCTATGAATAGCGTCAATAGCCATTCGCTCAATAGCTTCAGTTTCTTCTTCAATATTTTCATACTCCAACCATCTGTTTCAATACATGCGTAATCTGTTGAATCGCTTAAATTGCTGAAATCCAAGTTTGAATCCGAGCTAATGTCACTATATCTTGCTGTGGTATTCCCATTGTTTGTTTACATTGGCAGCACTGTGTGACGTCACAGGGAAATGGCCAGTGTCTTCGCAGAGAGTCGAAAATAAGGCACTTTAAAGTTTTATTTAGGGATATTCCGAGACTGGTAAAATTTTGAAAAAAACTTCAAAAAATACAACAAGCCACTGGGAACTGATTTTTATTGTTTTTAACCCTTTTGAAATTGTGATAATGTTCCCCTTTAAGATCTAACTTGAGGGACCCCCAACAATTAAAAAAAAAAAGTGTATATTGTATTGGTTTTGAAAATGAAAAAATATCAACTTGGCCCCCGCGTGCTTTGATTTTTCAGTGTGCGGCCCTCAGTGGAAAAAGTTTGTACACCCATGGTTTATAATAATGGACCCATATTTATGTCCATTTATACACTCTCAGCTACATGAACATTGATATTATACATGTTCTACATTTAAATGCGGTTAAATGTAGAGAGTTACTTTTGCTGTGTAGCTTGCTACAGTTTTCCGGGGATAGCGTCCCCTTTAGCTTCGCTACATTTAATCGGGAGTAACTTATAGCTTCGGTCACTACATTTTCCAAGTAGCTTGCCCATCACTGTTGGTCTCACTCCCACAAAAGCACTGTCGGTTGCGTACATTAGCATCACTTCTGCCAAAATGAGTACTGATGCTTTTCACTCTCTTTAAAGCAAAAGAGCCAATAAGTCCAATGGGTCCAAAGCGTGTTAGAGAGGGTGGGGGCCAGTCCAAGGAAATAGAAGTGATGAAGTGGGATGTTTAGCTACTCCATCCATCCATCCATCATCTTCCGCTTATCCGAGGTCGGGTCGCGGGGGCAGCAGCCTAAGCAGGGAAGCCCAGACTTCCCTATCTCCAGCCACTTCGTCTAGCTCTTCCCGGGGGATCCCGAGGCGTTCCCAGGCCAGCCGGGAGACATAGTCTTTCCAACGTGTCCTGGGTCTTCCCCGTGGCCTCCTACCAGCTGGACGTGCCCTAAACACATCCCTAGGGAGGCGTTCGGGTGGCATCCTGACCAGATGCCCGAACCACCTCATCTGGCTCCTCTCGATGTGGAGGAGCAGCGGCTTTACGTTGAGCTCCTCCCGGATGGCAGAGCTTCTCACCCTATCTCTAAGGGAGAGCCCCGCCACCCGGCGGAGGAAACTCATTTCGGCCGCTTGTACCCGTGATCTTATCCTTTCGGTCATGACCCAAAGCTCATGACCATAGGTGAGGATGGGAACGTAGATCGACCGGTAAATTGAGAGCTTTGCCTTCCGGCTCAGCTCCTTCTTCACCACAACGGATCGATACAA
The DNA here is from genome assembly GCF_033978795.1 of Nerophis ophidion. Classification (NCBI taxonomy): domain Eukaryota; kingdom Metazoa; phylum Chordata; class Actinopteri; order Syngnathiformes; family Syngnathidae; genus Nerophis; species Nerophis ophidion. The sequence goes on from NC_084625.1 coordinate 6,398,093, forward strand.
CGTCCGCATTACTGAAGACGCCGCACCGATCCGCCTGTCGATCTCACGATCCACTCTTTCCCCACTCGTGAACAAGACTCCTAGGTACTTGAACTCCTCCACTTGGGGCAGGGTCTCCTCCCCAACCCGGAGATGGCACTCCACCCTTTTCCGGGCGAGAACCATGGACTCGGACTTGGAGGTGCTGATTCTCATTCCGGTCGCTTCACACTCGGCTGCGAACCGATCCAGTGAGAGCTGAAGATCCCGGCCAGATGAAGCCATCAGGACTACATCATCTGCAAAAAGCAGAGACCTAATCCCGTGGCCACCAAACCGGAACCCCTCAACGCCTTGACTGCGCCTAGAAATTCTGTCCATAAAAGTTATGAACAGAATCGGTGACAAAGGACAGCCTTGGCGGAGTCCAACCTTCACTGGAAACGTGTCCGACTTACTGCCAGCAATGCGGACCAAGCTCTGACACTGATCATACAGGGAGCGGACTGCCACAATAAGACATTCCGATACCCCATACTCTCTGAGCACTCCCCACAGGACTTCCCGAGGGACACGGTCGAATGCCTTCTCCAAGTCCACAAAGCACATGTAGACTGGTTGGGCAAACTCCCATGCACCCTCAAGAACCCTGCCGAGAGTATAGAGCTGGTCCACAGTTCCACGACCAGGACGAAAACCACACTGTTCCTCCTGAATCCGAGGTTCGACTATCCGGCGAAGCCTCCTCTCCAGTACACCTGAATAAACCTTACCGGGAAGGCTGAGGAGTGTGATCCCACGATAGTTGGAACACACCCTCCGGTCCCCCTTCTTAAAGAGAGGGACCACCACCCCGGTCTGCCAATCCAGAGGTACCCCCCCCGATGTCCACGCGATGCTGCAGAGTCTTGTCAACCAAGACAGCCCCACAGCATCCAGAGCCTTAAGGAACTCCGGGCGGATCTCATCCACCCCCGGGGCCTTGCCGCCGAGGAGCTTTTTAACTACCTCAGCGACCTCAGCCCCAGAAATAGGAGAGTCCACTACAGATTCCCCAGGCACCGCTTCCTCAAAGAAAGACGTGTTGGTGGGATTGAGGAGGTCTTCGAAGTATTCCCTCCACCGATCCACAACATCCGCAGTCGAAGTCAGCAGAACACCATCCGCACCATACACGGTGTTGATAGTGCACTGCTTCCCCTTCCTGAGGCGCCGTATGGTGGTCCAGAATCGCTTCGAAGCCGTCCGGAAGTCGTTTTCCATGGCTTCCCCGAACTCTTCCCATGTCCGAGTTTTTGCCTCCGCGACCGCTAAAGCTGCACACCGCTTAGCCCGTCGGTACCCGTCCACTGCCTCCGGAGTCCTATGAGCCAAAAGAACCCGATAGGACTCCTTCTTCAGCTTGACGGCATCCCTCACTGCTGGTGTCCACCAACGGGTTCTGGGATTACCGCCACGACAGGCACCAACAACCTTGCGGCCACAGCTCCAATCAGCCGCCTCGACAATAGAGGTTCGGAACATGGTCCACTCGGACTCAATGTCCCGCACCTCCCTCGTGACATGTTCAAAGTTCTCCCGGAGGTGTGAATTGAAACTCTCTCTGACAGGAGACTCTGCCAGACGTTCCCAGCAGACCCTCACAATGCGCTTGGGCCTGCCAGGTCTGTCCGGCATCCTCCCCCACCATCGCAGCCAACTCACCACCAGGTGGTGATCGGTAGAAAGCTCCGCCCCTCTCTTAACCCGAGTGTCCAAAACATGAGGCCGCAAATCCGATGACACAACTACAAAGTCGATCATGGAACTGCGGCCTAGGGTGTCCTGGTGCCAAGTGCGCATATGGACACCCTTATGTTTGAACATGGTGTTTGTTATCGACAAACTGTGACGAGCACAAAAGTCCAATAACAAAACACCACTCGGGTTTAGATCCGGGCGACCATTCTTCCCAATCACGCCTCTCCAGGTTTCACTGTCGTTGCCAACATGAGCGTTGAAGTCTCCCAGTAGGACAAGGGAATCACCCGGAGGAGCACTTTCCAGTACTCCCTCGAGTGTACCCAAAAAGGGTGGGTATTCTGAACTGCTGTTTGGTGCGTAAGCACAAACAACAGTCAGGACCCGTCCCCCCACCCGAAGGCGAAGGGAAGCTACCCTCTCGTCCACTGGGTTGAACTCAAACGTACAGGCTTTGAGCCGGGGGGCAACCAGAATTGCCACCCCAGCCCGTCGCCTCTCACTGCCGGCAACGCCAGAGTGGAAGAGGGTCCAGTCCCTCTCGAGAGAACTGGTTCCAGAGCCCTTGCTGTGCGTCGAGGTGAGTCCGACTATATCCAGCCGGAACTTCTCTACCTCGCGCACTAGCTCAGGCTCCTTCCCCACCAGTGAGGTGACGTTCCACTTCCCAAGAGCTAGCTTCTGTAGCCGAGGATCGGACCGCCAAGTGCCCTGCCTTCGGCTGCCGCCCAGCTCACAATGCACCCGACCTCTATGGCCCCTCCTATGAGTGGTGAGCCCATTGGAGGGATGACCCACGTTGCCTCTTCGGGCTGTGCCCGGCCGGGCCCCATGGGAACAGGCCCGACCACCAGGCGCTCGCCATCGTGCCCCAACTCCGGGCCTGGCTCCAGAGCGGGGCCCCGGTGACCCACGTCCGGGCGAGGGAAATCTGGGTTCATTTCGTTGTAATTCCATAGAAGTCTTTGAGCTGCTCTTTGTCTGATCACTCACCTAGGACCTGTTTGTCTTGGGAGACCCTACCAGGGGGCATGAAAACCCCCAGACAACATAGCTCCTAGGATCATTGGGACACGCAAACTCCTCTACCACGGTAAGGTAGCAGCTCAGAGAGGAGTGTTTAGCTACTAAAAAATATTATTATAAGTTTAAAATATTAATGTCTGAGGCTAGTTCCTCCTTTTTATGACTTTGACCTTCGTACCATTAGCTTTGGAAGACAGCTTTACTTGAACTTGGGGTTACACTTTCCGAGCCGTGATTCTTTACGCCTTGTACAAGTGATTAGACTTACCAAAAATCTGCATCAGTGTCTCCAAAACAACAGATGATGGTAATCAGAATTGTTAAGACGGTATAGCTTGGCAACTTGAGGGTTCCAGGTTCGATCCCCGCTTCCGCTATCCTAGTCACTGCCGTTGTGTCCTAGGGCAAGACACTTTGCCCACCTGCTTCCAGTGCCACCCACACTGCTTTAAATGCAACTTAGATATTGGGTTTCACTATCTAAAGCGCTTTGAGTCACTAGAGAAAAAGTGCTATATAAATATAATGCACTTCACTTCATTTTTGAAGAAGCAGCGCAGGGATCCAAGTATTAAAAAGTAATAATGGGCTTGTTTTTTCAGGCAAACCTTCTTAGGATAAAAACTGACTTTGTTGACGACATTTGTACAAGTTTGGCTTCGACAATGGCGGCAGCTTACTCAAAACTCTTGTCCATTGGACGTGCTCATACAGATCAATTCCTTATTTCTTGGAAGTAGCGAGTCTTTGGAATAGGGTACAGTTTATCTCGGTTTGGTACCTTAATTTTTCATTTTGTACTAGGGTTGTACCCATACTTGCCAACCCTCCCAAGTTTTCCGGGAGACTCCAGAATTTCAGTGCCTCTCCCAAAAATATCCCGGGACAACCATTCTCCCAAAATGTTCCCGATTTCCAGCCGGACCTGAGTGACGACAGCCTGTCCACACAGACAGCGTGCCAGTCACATAATATATGTGGCTTACATTTGTATACGGCAGGGGTGCCCATTACGTCGATCGCGAGCTACCAGTCGACCGCGGCGGGTGTGTCAGTTGATCTCCAGCCAGGCTTTAAAAAAAAAAATAGACCAAAAATTAGTGATCATCAATCTTCACCAAGACGTCACTTAAATGACATTCACGGTACCGGAGGGTCTTGTGAGATGACGCTGGCTGCTGCAAGATCATTATTATTAAAATATGACCGAGAGGAAGGCGAGAAACACTTTTTATTTCAACAGACTCTCGCGCCGTACCTTCCGTCAAAACTCTAAAGGCCGACCGCACATTTCCTATCTTCACAATAAAAGCCCTGCTTCATGCTGCCTGCGCTAACTAAATACAGAGTCTCGGAAAACTGGCGTGCACAATCGATCCCTCAGAAAGCTGGCGTGCACATCACTTGCGCACGCCAGCTTTCTGAGACTCTTATTTTGTTAGCGCAGGCAGCATGAAGCAGGGCTTTTATTGTGAAGATAGGAAATGTGCAGTCGGCCTTTAGAGTTTTGACGGAAGGGACGGCGCGAAAGTCTGTTGAAATAAAAAGTGTTTCTCGCCTTCCTTTCTGTCATTTTTTCATAATAATGAACTGGCAGCAGCCAGCGTCATCTCACAAGACCCTCGGGTGCCGTGAATGTCAATCAAGCAAGTTACGGAATTTGCCGCCAATGTTTTTCTTGTAAAGTGTATGGAAGCTGGATGAATTAGATGCCAAAAACCAACCACTTTCATGTGGTATTGTACAGAAAGGACAACTTTTTTTCTCCTCCATTTGAAAATGTGGGCGTTATCATCATTACTGTCTGATTCCAATCAATGCAAGTCATCAGAATCAGGTAATACACCAACTTATATTCTTGTCTACGTGAAAGAAAGACATCTATATGTGTTACACATGCTTGTATTATCATTAAACACATTTAACTTGTTTACAAAAATGTCTCTTTCATAAATAAATAAATATAAATGATATATATAAATGAGGTAGATCCCCTCGAGTTGGTCAATTGAAAAGTAGCTCGCCTGCAGAAAAAGTGTGGGCACCCCTGGTATACGGCTTCTACAGACACACACAAGTGAATGCAAGGCATACTTGGTCAACAGCCATACAGGTCACACTGAGCATGGCCGTATAAACAACTTTAACACTGTTACAAATATGCGCCACACTCATATTTTCCAACCCTCCCGACTTTTCCAGAAGACTCCCAAATTTCAGTGCCCCTCCCAAAAATCGCCCGGGTCAACAATTCTCCCGAATTCCACCCGGACAACAATATTGGGGGCGCGCCTTAAAGGCACTGCTTTTAGTGTCTTCTCTCACCTGTTGTCACGTCCACTTTTCCTCCGTACAAAGAGCATGTCGGCTCAATCACACACTACATGCGACTTTTACAGACACTCAAAAGTGAATGCAAAGCATACCTGGTCAACAGCCATACAGGTCACACTGAGGGTGGCCGTATAAACAACTTTAACACTGTTACAAATATGCGCCACACTGTTAACCTGTCATGACCTGTGGTCCGGATCATGTTTTGTTTAGTTATGTTCCGTTAGTTTTGGACTCCCTTAGTTCCTGTTTTGTGCACTTTGGGTGTTTTGTTTTGGTTACTATGGGTGCTAATTGGTTTCACCTGCCTCTGATTAGTGTTCGACATGTTCACCTGCTGCTGAGCACTACTCAGAGAGCTATTTATTCACGTTGCTCACCACAGTCGGGGTGGCTTCATTGTTTGCTATACGCAACGGTTACTTTTTGATGTCCCACTCTCCCTTGTGGAGGGGGTCCGGTCCGATCCGGTGGCCATGTACTGATTGCCTGTGTATCGGCTGGGGACATCTCTGCGCTGCTGATCCGCCTCCGCTTGGGATGGTTTCCTGCTGGCTCCGCTGTGAACGGGACTCTCGCTGCTGTGTTGGATCCGCTCTGGACTGGACTCTCGCGACTGTGTTGGATCCATTGTGGATTGAACTTTCACAGTATCATGTTAGACCCGCTCGACATCCATTGCTTTCCTCCTCTCCAAGGTTCTCATAGTCATCATTGTCACCGACGTCCCACTGGGTCATTTTTGTCACCGATGTCCCACTGGGTGTGAGTTTTCCTTGCCCTTATGTGGGCCTACCGAGGATGTCGTGGTGGTTTGTGCAGCCCTTTGAGACACTAGTGATTTAGGGCTATATAAGTAATCATTGATTGATTGATTGATGTTCCTGATTCTTGCTCCTGTGTTTCATTAGCTTCCCGTGCGATCGGCACATTTTTTTTTTGTTTGTTCTGTCTTTTTGGTACATTTATGATTTATGAGAAATAAGTCATCTCCTACCTCACGCTGTGGTCCAAAGCCGTCCGTTCTGCATTCCGGGAGAACAAACCCCGACCCGACCTCGCCACACGGGACAGAACCCACACCAAACGAGAATGACAAACACATTTCGGGAGAACATCCGCACCGTAAGACAACATAAACGCAACAGAACAAATACCCAGAACCACTTGCAACTAACTCTTCTGGGACACTACAATATACACCCTTGCTACCACCAAACCCCGCCACCCAAAAACCCCATCCCCCAAATTCGTAGGTCTCAAGGTTGGCAAGTATGGCCACACTGTGAACTCACACCACACAAGAATGACAAACACAGGAGAACATCCGCACCGTAACACAACATAAACACAACAGAACAAATACCCAGAATCCCTTGCAGCCCTAAGTCTTCTGGGACGCTACAATATACCTCAAACCCCTTCCCCATCTCCTGAATTCGGAGGTCTCAAGGTTGGCAAGTACGCCCCCAAGTCAAAATAAACACCCAGAACTGGTATACAGTATTTGAGATCAGGCCATGATTGATACTTTGTACTTTTTCATTCTTTTTCTTCTTAGTGCGGCCATAATCCTTCCTTCTAACGGACTGTGTTTAACGTTGAGTTTAATACGAGCTGAGGGTTGATGACATGTCACCTCGACCTTGTTTTTAGAAAGAAAATATTCCCTCGAAATGTTGCCTTGAAGTCTGATGTTGGGTAACTTTTAGAGGACAGCTGTGTGGCGAAGACCGCAACAACTCTTAAAACCGTCGCTCGTCCTTGCTATCGTCCTCGGAAAGATGTTGCCTTGAAGTCTGATGTTGGGTAACTTTTAGAGGACAGCTGTGTGGCGAAGACCGCAACAACTCTTAAAACCGTCGCTCGTCCTTGCTATCGTCCTCGCAGATGTTCTGGCAGCGACTCGGAGCAGAAAACGTTTTGCGCAGTGTCGGTTAGCCCACCAGCTAATCAGCGCAGCGGGATAGCGCGCTCCCAAAATAAACACAAAGTATGAAATAGACACAACTGCTAGCATGTGGCTTTTTAGGAGAAATGTAACGACATTGAAGGATGCTCTCCTGGACACACACACACACACACACACACACACACACACACACACACACACACACACACACACGTTACCCCCAGCAGGCCCCGTGATGCGGTGGAACAGCGTGTAACTTAAGCGCAGAATATCTCCCGTGGGACGGCGGGGCGTACGATCCAGATTGAGGCCAGATGTTGTTCACGCCGCAGCCAGCCAACAGAACTAGGTTCCATTTATAGATTGAGACGGGCCCAGCTATACCGATCCGGGGGCCGGGGGTCTCAGCCGAGTCGTCCGTGGCGGTCCAGCGGTCGCCTTGGACTTTATAAAGTCGTATAGGCGAGCATGTTGACACACACTCTCAGTGGGAGTTGAAATGAGATACACAAGTGGGGAAAAACAACACTCGTAAACGTCAGTCACTTTCTTCAATGGAGGACTTTGCCGTGTCCCTGAACGCCTCACAGGAAGTCCACAAAGTGCACAGAACAACTTGCATGTTAGCATAGCACCTCGCGTTTTATAAACCCCGTTTCCATATAAGTTGGGAAATTGTTAGATTTAAATAAAGACGGAATACAATAATTTGCAAATCATTTTCAACCCATATTCAATTGAATGCACTACAAAGACAAGATATTTAATGTTCAAACTCATAAACTTTATTTTTTTTTTTTGCAAATAATAATTAACTTAGAATTTCATGGCTGCAACATGTGCCAAAGTAGTTGGGAAAGGGCATGTTCACCCCTGTGTTACATCACCTTTTCTTTTAACAACACTCAATAAACGTTTGGGAACTGAGGAAACTAATTGTTGAAGCTTTGAAAGTGGAATTCTTTCCCATTCTTGTTTTATGTAGAGCTTCAGTCGTTCAACAGTCCGGGGTCTTGTTGGTGTATTTTACGCTTCATAATGCGCCACACATTTTTGATGGGAGACATGTATGAACTGCAGGCGGGCCAGGAAAGGACCCGCACTCTTTTACTACGAAGCCACGCTGTTGTAACACGTGGCTTGGCATTGTTTTGCCGAAATAAGCAGGGGCGTCCATGAAAAAGACGCTGCTTAGATGGCGGCATATGTTGTTCCAAAACCTGTATGTACCTTTCAGCATTAATGGTGCCTTCACAGATGTGTAAGTTACCCATGCTTTGGGCACCAATGCACCCCCATACCATCACAGATGCTGGCTTTTGAACTTTGCGTCGATAACAGTCTGGATGGTTCGCTTCCCCTTTGGTCCAGATGACACGATGTCGAATATTTCCAAAAACAATTGGAAATGTGGACTCGACAGACCACCAAATACTTTTCCACTTTGCATCAGTCTCAGGCCCAGAGAAGCCGGCGGCGTTTCTGGATGTTGTTGATAAACGGCTTTCGCTTTTGCACAGTAGAGCTTTAACTTGCACTGACAGATGTAGCGACAAACTGTATTTAGTGACAGTGGTTTTCTGAAGTGTTCCTGAGCCCATGTGGTGATATCCTTTAGAGATTGATGTCTGTTTTTGATACAGTGCCATTTGAGGGATCGAAGGTCACAGTCATTCAATTTTGGTTTCCGGCCATGCTGCTTATGTGCAGTGAATTCTCCAGATTCTCTGAACCTTTTGATGATATTATGGACCGTAGATGTTGAAATCCCCAATTTTTTTGCAATTTCACTTTTAGAAACATTGTTCTTAAACTGTTTGACTATTTGCTCACTCAGTTGTGGACAAAGGGGTGTACCTCGCCCCATCCTTTCTTGTGAAAGACTGAGCATTTTTCGGGAAGCTGTTTTTATACCCAATCATGGCACCCACCTGTTCCCAATTAGCCTGCACACCTGTGGGATGTTCCAAATAGGTGTTTGATGAGCATTCTCCAACTTTATCAGTATTTATTGCCACCTTTCCCAACTTCTTTGTCACGTGTTGCTGGCATCAAATTCTAAAGTTAATTATTATTTGCAAAAAAAAATATGTTTATCATTTTGAACATCAAATATGTTGTCTTTGTAGCATATTCAACTGAATATGGGTTGTAAAGGATTTGAAAATCATTGTATTGTGTTTATATTTACATCTAACACAATTTCCCAACTCATATGGAAACGGGGTTTGTATTTCTGTGCCTGTTTTTGTGGCCGACCTGAAGTATGTCAGCCCAGCAGGACGATAATGGACTAAATGTGATAACAGCAGGGAGTTGAAGACAACACACGTACTTCTGGCTTCCATCTTTTCTTCTCATGAAATGTTTTGTTTTGTTACTGGCGCTCCAAACCGCGGCTTAACAAGAGATCACATTTTATGTCTCTCTTCAACACAGACGTTGAAAGTTAAACTGCTGTTTCATATTTGCCAATGAAAACACTTTCCAGAGATGTTAGCTCGTAGCGCACGTGTCCTCCCAGGCCAGTGAGCTGACCGGCGAGTTTCGTTTAAAACTCGGGAGCGACGAACGTGTCTCCAAACAGCAAATTGAGGATCTTTGCTGAGCAGATGTTATATTGTTATATACATTATACTAATCATACGTCCTCTTTTCCCCGCACATGTCCTCTTTTGCGGGACTGTCTGGGGTGTCCGGGTGGGGTTTCTTAAATGCCTCAGATGTCCGGCGTTTTGTGTCAAGCTTGCGTTTATTTTCAATGTACGTATAGAGTTAAGAGGGGTTAAAGATAAAACGTATTGTGAAGGTGTGCGCACGCAACAACATTCGTGAGGGAGGGGCAAAGACAAAGAGAGCAAGAGAGGGAGGTAGAGCGATGGTCAATCAAGGCATACTTGGTCAACAGCCATAGAGGTCAGCCTGAGAGTTTCCGTATAAACAACTTTAACACTGTTACAAATATGTCAGGTTCAAAAACTGATGACATCTATTAAACAAATCATTAAACAGACACAGGATTCAATTTGGCTCAATTGAGGAGAGACGTCTGGGCTGTACTCTTTGTACAGTCTCACCACACTCTGGCGAAAGATTGTACGCCTCCTGTTTTATTTGGACTTTCCCTGATTGCAACAGCTGTTTCTAAGGGCATACTTGCCAACCCTCCCGATTTTCCCGGGACACTCCCGGATTTCAGTGCCCCTCTCGAAAATCTCCCGGGTCAACCATTGTCCCGAATTCCTCCCGATTTCCACCCGGTCAACAATACTGGAACTATATTTGGTGCGTGCCTTAGAGGCAATGCCTTTAGCGTCCTCTTTCACCTGTCGTCACGCCCGCTTTTCATCCGTACAAGGTCACACTGAGGGTGGCCGTATAAACAACTTTAACACTGTTACAAATATGTCAGGTTCAAAAACTGATGACATCTATTAAACAAGACCAGCTCATTAAACAGAGACAGGATTCAATTTGGCTCAATTGAGGAGAGACGTCTGAGCTGTACTCTTTGTACAGTCTCACCACACTCTGGCGAAAGATTGTACGCCTCCTGTTTTATTTGGACTTTCCCTGATTGCAACAGCTGTTTCTAAGGGCATACTTGCCAACCCTCCCGATTTTCCCGGGAGACTCCCTGATTTCAGTGCCCCTCTCGAAAATCTCCCGGGTCAACCATTGTCCCGAATTCTTCCCGATTTCCACCCGGTCAACAATATTGGAACTATATTGGGGGCGTGCCTTAAAGGCAATGCCTTTAGCGTCCTCTTTCACCTGTCGTCATGTCCGCTTTTCATCCGTACAAGGTCACACTGAGGGTGGTCGTATAAACAACTTTAACATTGTTACAAATATGCGCCAAACTGTGAATCCTTACCAAACAAGAATGACAAACACATTTCGGGAGAACATCCGCACCGTAACAGAACATAAACACAACAGAACAAATACCCAGAACCCCTAGCAGCAGTAACTCTTCCGGAATGCTACAATATACACCCACCATGTCACATCAAATATTCCACTTTGAAAAATAGTTTTGGTGTAAGATTTTGCATATTTTGTGTGTTTTTCCATAATAAAACATAGTTTTGTCGGACAAAAAAAGGCGGAAAACAAACAAACAAAAAAAACAACATAAAAAAACAAAAACATTTTGAAATGAGGAATAGATCTGAAGTTGATGTAGCGTTAAATATAAAATGTATATATGCCCTGGAACACCATTATCATCATTTCATGACCCAAGCAAGACACTTTTTACACTTTTATACTAAAATAAATACACCTACAACTTATTAGATAAAAACATAGAAAAAAATTTAAGCTGCAAGCAGCGATGGACGGGACCCACTTTTGCTGGTGCTTCCTGCCTTTACCCAGTCAACATATCTTTATCTGCACATTGCCTACCTTCCCTGCATCCTGAGGTCACACTAATGCTTCTTTCTTTCACCCATACACGCTGGTGCTTCCTGCCATCACCCAGACGAAATATCTTTACCTGCACATTACCTACCTTCTCTGTATCCTGGTGTCAAACTGGTGCCTCCTTCTTTCACCCAGACAACATATCTCTACCCGCACAGTACCTACCTTCTCTGCATGGTGTGGTCACGCTGGTGCTTCCTGCTTTTAAGCGGCCATCTTGAGACGGCAGCAGTTCTTTGAAGGCTCGTAAAATCAAAACCGGAGCAGTTAGATGAACCCTTTCATCAACTTTTAATCAGAAGGGTTTAATCTCTTTCCTGTGGTAGTTTGAAGCCGACACAACAAAGCGCTCAGAGGAGATAATGTTTAAAAACAGGTGACAGGTTTTTACAAAACTTTTGTTTTGAAGGGGTAATTGCCAACTTCCTGTTGATTTTTGCTGAAGGATATAAATGAATGAAATGTAGGTGTAAGTGAGACCTACATAGAGGTTTTTGTTTCATGTCTCTACGACATTCCTACCGGAAGTTACAAGCAGTGGTAAAGTTTAGATCCATGAAGGAAAGAAGAAAGTGAATGAATGTTTATAACTGAAAACATTTACATATTCATACATCTTCTTTTTATATTATTAATTTTAATGAATTAACGTTTATGACAACCAAAACACAGTATATATTGTGAGATATAACAGGACAATGCATTCGTTTATCATTTGTTTTCAAAACGCTTACAAAAAAGTGGGACCCCAAAAATGTACTGTCGGAACCCATTTTTATGACTCGATGGGGACCCCATTTTGAAAATTCCTAGCGCTAACACTGCTGTCAACAGAGGAGAAAAAATGCTTTATTTAAATAAATATATTATTTATAAAGCAAGTTCAAGTATCATTGGCAAATTTTCACCCACGCATATATGTGTCTTCTTTTGGGGAATTCACAATATGGTCATCCTAATATACATGATCTTTGAATAGCATTTTTAGCCGTCGTAGCTCTAGCTGGCGGACTCCAGCAATAGTCATAATAGGATTATTGTTTACTCATGTATCATACAAAGGAAGTGGAAAACAGAAACCCAAGTGGAAAAAAAGCATCAACACTAATCACGGTCTTAGATTTGTCCTTGAATCCCACATGGAACAGTTAGCATGTTAGCAAAGCCCCTCGTATTTCATTGTTGTGTTCACGTGATGGAGCAAGATGATAATTAAATAAGCATTTTGCCATTGTTTAAAGTTATGAATAATTATTTCTGACTTTATTCCAAAATTATGAAACGGTTGGGCCGCAACGGAAACAATATTTGGTTTGAACTGCTGTAATTATTTCACTTTCTGTCCTTTCTCCCTTTGTGTCTTTGTCTCCTTTTTTGTCCTGAGTACAGTTTTGACAGCAGCTGCCGTGAGAAACCTTGTTTATTTGGTGTCATTTCCACAACTCCGGGGGCCAAACATTCACCCTAACCCAGTAAAATAATTGTTTTTTTTGTTTTTTTATTACAAAAATTTTTTCTTGGAATATTACGGCTAATACACTTGAATTTACACACTTTTATTGAACTTAAAGGCCTACTGAAAGCCACTACTAGCGACCACACAGTCTGATAGTTTATATATCAATGATGAAATATTAACATTGCAACACATGCCAATACGGCCTTTTTAGTTTACTAGAGGGGGGGGTTGCCCACATCTGAGGTCCTCTCCAAGGTTTCTCATAGTCAGCATTGTCACTGGCGTCCCACTGGATGTGAATTCTCCCTGCCCACTGGGTGTGAGTTTTCCTTGCCCTTTTGTGGGTTCTTCCGAGGATGTTGTAGTCGTAATGGTTTGTGCAGTCGTTTGAGACATTTGTGATTTGGGGCTATATAAATAAACATTGATTGATTGATTGATTGACTAAATTGCAATTTTAAATTTCGCGCGGAAGTATCATGCTAAAACGTCGCAGAATGATGACACGTGCGCGTGACGTCACGCATTGTAGAGGACATTTTGGTTCAGTACCGTTCACAGCTATAAGTCGTCTGTACACTGCTGCTGGAATTTTAATTTTCCTGAAGGAACTCTCCTGAAGGAATCAATAAAATACGATCTATCTATCTATCTATCTATCTATCTATCTATCTATCTATCTATCTATCTATCTATCTATCTATCTATCTATCCATCTATCTTCATCGCATAATTCCACAGTACTATGGACATCTGTGTTGCTGAATCTTTAGCAATTTGTTCAATTAATAATGGAGACGTCAAAGAAGAAAGATGTAGGTGGTAAGCGGTGTATTGCGACCGCCTTTAGCAACACAATCACAGCCGGTGTTTCCTTGTTTACATTCCCGAAAGATGACGGTGAAGCTTTACTATGGAACAGAGTGGTCAAGCGAACATGGTTCCCTACCACATGTCAACCGGCAGGTTTCGGTGAGAAAATGGTGGTAACAAGTCTGCTCTTACCGTAGACATGAGCGGAGAGCTTGCGTCGTTCCTCCTGCACCTGTCAAAGAGGCAGCTGCGAACTCTCTTGCCTCCTCCCACCGGCCGCCCCCGACCGTCGGATGCTTCCACCGAGAAACGTGGCTTCCCTCGGAGACACTGGCGGTCACCACACCCGTGGCCACACCCTTCCGACTTTCAGGTTGTACAGGTACGACCATATAATCTCACTAAAACACTAGTAACACAATAAGCAGATAAGGGTTTTTCCAGAATTATCCTAGTAAATTTGTCTAACATTTGAATCGCTCTGCCGTCTAGTTTTTTTTTCCTAGTCCTTCACTCTCACTTTCCTCATCCACGAATCTTTCATCCTCGCTCAAATTAATGGGGAAATCGTCGCTTTCTCTGTCCTGATCGCTCTCGCTGCTGGTGGCCATGATTGTAAACAATGTTCAGATGTGAGGAGCTCTACAACCCGTGATGTCACGCGCACACTGCTGTTACTTCCGGTACAGGCAAGGCTTTTTTATTGGCGACCAAAAGTTGTGAAATGTATCGTCGATGTTCTCTACTAAATCCTTTCAGCAAAAATATGGCAATATCGCGAAATGATCAAGTATGACACATAGAATGGACCTGCTATCCCCGTTTAAATAAGAACATCTCATTTCAGTAGGCCTTTAATTTGAAAGACACACACTCTGCCTGACTACTATCATGATGTGTTGTTTTGGGGACATTGATGCATGTTTTGGTACATCTAATCACTTGTACAAGGCTGAACAATTCACGGCTCTGAATGGAACCTTAAGTTCAAGCTGTCTTCCCTAGCCAAAGAACAGTACAAAGGTCTAAATTGTAAAAAGTAGGACATAGTCTCAGTTGTTCATATTTTTAACTTTGGATCATTTTGATTAGTTGCACAACTTTTTGGCAAAATTCCCCTCATGGATGGAGGTAACAACTCAAGTCTCTACCTCCTCTACATTTATTTTTCCTTGGACTGGCTCCCACCCTTGTGAACACTCGTTGACCATGGACTCTTTGACCCATTGGACTTATCGGCTCTTTTACTATAAGGATTTTCCATCGGGGCTTAGTTTCATTGAAGCTTTCTTGTAGAGGCGCGTTTGTTATGCTAACGGTATCAATATATATCGCGATAGATACGTCATCAACAATAAAAATTAGGTTCAATAAAACTTTTGATATATACATAGATAGATACTGTATATATACTGTATATATATATATACATATATATATATATATTTTTTTTTTTTTCTTGGGCGGACGTTGCAAGGCAAGTTTGGTTGCAGGATGTCTTGCGACCGAGCCACGCAGGAACTGATCACTGGTCAGTGGGAGTGACACAATAACAACCAATCAGGTCAATCAATCAATGTTTATTTATATAGCCCTAAATCACAAGTGTCTCAAAGGGCTGCACAAGCCACAACGACATCCTCGGTTCAGAGCCCACATAAGGGCAAGGAAAAACTCACAACCCAGTGGGACGTCAATGTGAATGACTATGAGAAACCTTGGAGAGGACACCCCACCCCTCCCCCGCTAGGGGAAACCGGATGCAATGGACGTCGAGTGGATCTAGCATAATGTGAAAGTCCAGTCCATAGTGGATCTAACATAATAGTGAGAGTCCAATCCATAGTGGATCTAACATAATAGTGAGAGTCCAGTCCATAGTGGATCTAACATAATAGTGTGAGTCCAGTCCATAGTGGATCTAACATAATAGTGAGAGTCCAGTCCATAGTGGATCTAAAATAATAGTGAGAGTCCAGTCCATTGTGGATCTAACATAATAGTGAGAGTCCAGTCCATTGTGCATCCAACATAATAGTGAGAGTCCAGTCCATAGTGGATCTAACATAATAGTGAGAGTCCAGTCCATAGTGGATCTAACATAATAGTGTGAGTCCAGTCCATAGTGGATCCAACATAATATTGTGAAAGCCCAGTCCATAGTGCCATCCATCCATCCATTTTTCTACCGCTTATTCCCTTTTGGTGTCGCGGGGGGCGCTGGCGCCTATCTCAGCTTCAATCAGGCGGAAGGCAGCGTACACCCTGGACAGTCTCCACCTCATTGCAGGGCCAACACAGATAAACAGACAACATTCACACTCACATTCACACACTAGGGACCATTTAGTGTTGCCAATCAACCTATCCCCAGGTGCATGTCTTTGGAGGTGGGAGGAAGCCGGAGTACCCGGAGGGAACCCACGCATTCACGGGGAGAACATGCAAACTCCACACAGAAAGATCCCGAGCCTGGGATTGAACCCCGGACTACTCAGGACCTTCGTATTGTGAGGCAGATGCACTAACCCCTCTGCCACCGTGAAGCCCAGTCCATAGTGGATCTAACATAATAGTGAGAGTCCAGTCCATAGTGGATCTAACATAATAGTGAGAGTCCAGTCCATAGTGGATCTAACATAATAGTGAGAGTCCTTTTTTTTTTTTTTCTTTGTCATGAAAAAGGGAGTTTTTTGTGGTCGGTGCACTAATTGTGTGTATTGTGTTTTTTATGTTGATTTAATAAAAAAAAAATGTAAAAAAGATGTTAGTTTTTTTTGGTTTGTTTGTTTTTTAATAAAAATTAATTAAAAATACTTCTGCGGCCCGGTACCAATCGGGCCGCGGCCCGGTGGTTGGGGACCACTGCTTTAGAGCACAGCAGTAACTTCCTGGCACTAAACCTGCAGAAATTGATTGATATATTGATTGAAACTTGTATTAGTATATTGCACAGTACAGTACATATTCCGTACAATTGACCACTAAATGGTAACACCCCAATTAGTTTTTCAACTTGTTTAAGTCGGGGTCCACGTTAATGAATTCACGGTTTAAAAAATCGTTCTTCTCTGGTTTCTCTGTTTACATTTTCACCTTTTTAGACTGTTCTTGGTAGAGTCTCGATCAAAACCAAATAGATAAAGTATTGTGTTGATTTTCTGTCCACCAATCAGCGCACTGCCTGTAGCTCCGCCCACTCCAGGTACCCTACAACAACAAGAAGGCGTTACAAAGTTGTGCAGAACTCTTAGAAATCCAAAGTGGATTTGAAACTAGTCATTGGTTGTGTTTGAACTTTGGATCCAAGAAGAAGTGACAAAAATAAAAAAAAACTTTGGTTCGCGTTCTTGCGGCGCACACTGTCCAAGCCACGCCCCCCCTGATTCCCGCCCTCCCTCCCTCCGCGGGTTCTGGGCGGTTCTACAGTCCGGAGTTGCTCGTCTCTGCCATTGTTGTTCCTCTCCGGGACGTCGGCGTGCGTGTGTGTGAGCTTCGTCCGCGTCGTGGCGTTGCGAGCGGCGCTCTGTCTGCTATGACGGGCTCCGCTCCGAGGCTGGGGGTCCTGCTGCTGGTGGCGGTGCTCCTGCAGACGGTGGTGGTCACCATCACCGTGCTGCACTTCTCCACCTCGCTCAACGCGGTGAGGACGACACTTCTTCTCGGCTCGTTTCGTCGCCCGAATTCGATCAGGAAGTTTGTTTTCGTGGTGCGCGTGCGCGCGGCCGTGCACGCCGCCCCAGCGGAAAGTTGACGACAAAGTGAAGATGTCCCCGTTCTTGTCCCTTGCAGATGCGAGAGACGTTCGCCAGGAGCAGCGTGTCCTGCCTGAAAGGCTCCGACCTGCACAGCATGTCTGCCGTGCGAGGGGACCCCTGTTGGAAGGTCTCGCAGCAGCTGCACCTCCTCATCGAGAAGGTAAGACGCGCCGGGACCTCACTTAACAGGTCTGGGCTCTTCAAGGCAAGCCAAGTCGCTTCCCTTTTTAACGGGTGGTGTCATTCATTTTTTTTTTTCATTTCATTTATTAATGCATTTATTTCAAGCAATGGCATTAAATAATAATAATAAAAAAAGGTACAAAGTTGACAACCTGAGGTGGGTAGAGTAGCCAGAAATTGTACTCAAGTAAGAGTACTGTTACTTTAGAGCAGTGGTTCTTAACCTGGGTTCGGTGAGTCGGTCTCAGGGGTTCGGCGGAGGTCAAGACACACCCGACTCATCGTGTAAATAAAAACTTCTCCCGATCGGCGTATTACGGATACGGCAACAGCAGAAGTAATTTTTGGTGAGTTTATGCACCGTGTTGGTTTTGTTCTTTGGACGGCGTGGCGGGTGAGTGGCCGTGCGCAACCCGAGGTTCCCCTGGTTCAAATCCCACCTAGTACCAACCTCGTCACGTCCGTTGTGTCCTGAGCAAGACACTTCACCCTTGCTCCTGATGGGTGCTGGTTAGCGCCTTGCATGGCAGCTCCCTCCATCAGTGTGTGAATGTGTGTGTGAATGGGTAAATGTGGAAGTAGTGTCAAAGCGCTTTGAGTACCTTGAAGGTAGAAAAGCGCTATACAAGTACAACCCATTTATTATTTATTTATTATAATGTTCATGCACGGTTCATTTTGTGCACCAGTAAAAAAAACATGGTAACACTTTAGTATGGGGAACATATTGACCATTAAAGGCCTACTGAAATGAGATTTTCTTATTCAAACGGGGATAGCAGGTCCATTCTATGTGTCATACTTGATCATTTCGCGATATTGCCATATTTTTTGCTGAAAGGATTTAGTAGAGAACATCCACGATGAAGTTTGCAACTAAGAGAAATGCCCTGCTTCTACCGGAAGTTGCAGACGATGACGTCACATGTTGATGGCTCCTCACATATTTACATTGATGTTAATGGGAGCCTGCAAAAAACAGTGCTATTCGGACCGAGAAAACGACAATTTCCCCATTAATTTGAGCGAGGATGAAAGATTCGTGTTTGAGGATATTGATAGCGACGGACTAGAAAAAAAAAAAAAAAACGAGTTAAAAAAAACCGCCATTGCATTGGGAAGGATTTCGATGTTTTTAAACACATTTACTAGAATAATTCTTGGAAATCCCTTATCTTTCTATTGTGTTGCTAGTGTTTTAGTAAGTTTAATATTACCTGATAGTCGGAGAAGTGTGTCCACGGGTGTCTTGACGCACAGTGTCTCTGAGGGAAGTCACGAAGCTGCAGCAGGACGGAAGCTCCGCTGATCTCCGATAAGAAGCGACTTTTTAACCACAATTTTCTCAACAAAACCTGCTGGTTGACATTTGGTCTGGATTCATGTCTGCTTGACCGCGCTCTGATCCATAGTAAAGTTTCACCTCCGGGAATTTTAAACAAGTAATCCCCGTGTGTTTGTGTGGCTAAAGGCTAAAGCTTTCCAACTCCATCTTTCTACTGTGACTTCTCCAATATTAATTGAACAAATTGCAAAAGATTCAGCAACACAGATGTCCAAAATACTGTGTAATTATGCCGTTAAAGCAGGCGACTTTTAGCTGAGTGTGTGTTCACACTTCCTAAACCCTGTGACGTTTTGCGTACACGTCATCATTACACGACGTTTCGAAGACGAAACTCCCGGGAAATTTAAAATTGTAATTGGCATGTGTTGCAATGTTAATATTTCATTATGTCCCTACCCAGGAAAATGGGTAGGGACAGTGGGAATCTCATTCATCCATTCATGCGCATCACTAATTAGATGACGAGGCATTTGGCTACCATAAGAGAGTCATAGTTACTCCCGCCGTTTACTATCAGACTGCGTGGTGGGTAGTAGTGGCTTTCACTAGGCCTTTAATTAGTTTCTTATTAACGTGCAAATTAGTAACATATTGGCTCTTGACTATTCATTATTAAGTACGTATTAATGCCTTATTATAACCCTAACTCTCTAACTCTGGGCCTAACCCCCTAACCAAATAACTCTAAGGCTTTGTTACTTAGAATTAGGGCTGCAACAACTAATCGATTAAATCGATTATAAAAATAGTTGGCGATTAATTTAGTCATTCATTCGTTGGATCTATGCTATGCGCATGCGCAGAGGCTACTTTTTCTATTCATTTAAAAAATATATATATATATATACTTTTTTTTAAAATAAACCTTTATTTATAAACTGCAACATTTACATACAGCTGAAAAACAATAATCAAAATAAGTATGGTGCCAGTATGCTGTTTTTCTATAAAATACCAGAAAGGATAGAAATGTATTGTGTCACTTTTACCTGACGATTAATCGACTAATCGAAGTAATAATCGACAGATTAATCGATTATCAAATTAGTTGTTATTTGCAGCCCTACTTAGAATATTTTTCCCTGGTGTCCAAAGAACTCTAAATTAAGTCTTTGTTACTTAGAATATGTTCCCCATACTAAAGTGTTACCCAAAAGCATATACCATATTTTTCAGACTATAAGTCGTTCCGGAGTATAAGTCGCATTCACGGCCAAACTATGAAAAAAACCTCGTCTTATAGTCTGAAAAATATGGTAACTGTGTCTTGAATTTGAAAAAAAAATTTAAATTGTATTTTTCTCAGAAAAAGGGTTCGGTGAATGCGCATATGAAACTGGTGGGGTTCGATACCTCCAACAAGGTTGAGAAACACTGATTTATTACTCAAGTAAAAGTAAGGAGTAGTCACCCAAATATTTACTTGAGTAAAAGTAAAACGTATGTTGTGAAAAAACTACTGAAGTACTGAGTAACTGATGAGTAACCTGTTCGTTTAATGATGACGGCAATAAGAAATGCACAAAAACATAAAAATAGCAATGAACAAATTCAGAGCCAGGAATATCTCTGAAGCAACTAAAACAATAATATATATTATATAATATATATTTGGCTTTACAATATATTGAAAAAAAAAACTGAAAATGAATTTTACCTTTGCAACCTCATTATACTATTGGCTAAGTTCTATATTAATAAATGTACATTTCTCAATCCCTGACCTGTTTTTGTGCCTTTAAAAAAGTATTACAACTCTACATTAAAACACTCTACCTCTAACAACCAAAAAGCTGTGAAAACAATGATGCTGTGTTCCAAATTTAAGTTATTTACTGAGATTGAGTGACTCTATGGCTTTGCACTTTGTTTATTTTATATATATATATATATATATATATATATATATATATATATACATATATATATATATATATATATATATATATATATATATATATATTTTGCATTTTATGTGAGTTTCAATTTACAACCCCCTAGTACTGTTTTGTACAGTTTTTATACTGGTTTGTACTGTTTTTGTACTTACTTTGATTATTATTTTCAACTGTTTGTAGATGTCGAAATTTATAAATATAGGTTAATAAAAAAAATATAAAAGTGTGCAGTTAATCATGTGACCGCCTGGCTCTGTTTGATTGGTGAAACGTAGTCAAACGTCACCAGTGACTGCATTTGATTGGTGAAACGCAGGCATGTGATAGATCCTACTTATAAGGTCTGTCTGACAAAACAAACAAAGCGTGCATCAGCAGATCAATAAAAATCAGTAGCGAGTAGCAAGCTGAATGTAAATAAATGGAGCGGAGTAAAAGTAGCGTTTCTTCTCTATAAATATAATTAAGTAAAATTATGTTGCATCAAAACTACTCTTAGAAGTACAATTTATCCCAAAAGTTACTCAAGTAGATGTAACGGAGTAAATGTAGCGCGTTACTACCCACCTCTGTTGACAACACATAATAATATAAATTAATACACCGTATTTTTCGGACTATAAATCGCAGTTTTTTTTCATAGCTTATGTGTGAAATTATTAACACGTTGCCGTAAAATATCAAATAATATTATTCCGCCCGATTGTAGCTGAGATAGGCGCCAGAGTCCCCCGCGACCCCAAAAGGGAATAAGCGGTAGAAAATGGATGGATGGATTATTTAGCTCATTCACGTAAGAGACTAGACGTATAAAATTTCATGGGATTTAGCGATTAGGAGTGACAGATTGTTTAGTAAACGTATAGCATGTTCTATATGTTATAGTTATTTGAATGACTCTTAACATAATACCGTATTTCCTTGAATTGCCGCCAGGTATATAGAATGCGCTTGCCTGTAATTACAAACTCGTTTCGCAAAATATTATTTTTATTAGCGTATGTCTAGAATTTCCGCCTGGTCAAACTCGTTTCGCAAAATAATTAGCATACAAGTGACACTTCACCTGTCATCATTTTTGAAATGGAGGAGGCTGATATCAATCATTTGAAAACGCATAAAGTGAAGAAGATTCAGTAGGATTTTAGGTCCAAACTATCAATATGCTAAAAATAACAGTAAGCAGCTATGTTTTATCAATATACTGTAGCTGCGTGTGTCAAATATGAGTCATTAAATGACTCCCGCCTCCTGGTGGTAGAGGGCGCTAGTGATCCTTACGACTACTCGGCTGCAGAAGAAGTGACAACAAGCGGAAAGAGTGAGCAGCGTGTGTTTATTTTTTCCTCTCGCTTGCACTTTTAACCTGGAGGATTACATATCTAAAATAAAACTGTTTTCTAAACTGGACTTTCAATCGAAGCAGGAGGTAATAAAGGAAGATCTCCATCGAGACAGAGAGACTTTTAAAACTGAAGAAAGATAAGGGAGACTTCTATAAACAAGTTATCGATGCTTTTGATCAGAAGGAGCTGGCATGGACTTAATTTATAAGTAAAGGTAAGACCATAAAAATGTTTTTTTTTTTAATTAAATGTGCTTTTCATGATGGTATCCCACATCACACTCAAATTCATAAGCCCGGGCCTAAATTTACCGCATGCCTTTGGTAAACGCCGGACTGAGAAGAGGTTTTAAATTATTAGCGCCCCAGCGGCAATTCAAGGAAATACGTTATTTAATCCCACCACCAGTTCTCCATTCAGTGATTATTCACATGAGTTTCACTCTTACTTTGTTCAAGGATTATAATACAAATGTTATATCTTAGTGGCATTACCACGGGTAACAATAATTATTACACTGTAACAATAATTTGTATCCATAATGTAGGAATAATGAATATACCAACAATGGTAATAGACAACTTGGCAATAATGGTAATAGACAACTTGGCAATAATGGTAATGGTAATAGAATACTTACCAAGAATTGTAATAGACAACTTGGCAATAATGGCAATGGTAATAGAATACTTACCAAGAATGGTAATAGACAACTTGGCAATAATGGTAATGGTAATAGAATTCTTACCAAGAATGGTAATAGACAACTTGGCAATAATGGTAATGGTAATAGAATACTTACCTAGAATGGTAATAGACAACTTGGCAATAATGTTAATGGTAATATAATACTTACCAAGAATGGTAATAGACAACTTGGCAATAATGGTAATGGTAATAGAATACTTACCAAGAATGGTAATAGACAACTTGGCAATAATGGTAATGGTAAACATTGAGCACATGATAACACTTTGAGACAGAGTACAACAGCAAGTCAAATTTAAATTAAAGACCCTCATCTCTATATTTGAACCAGACCCCATGTTTGTATAATAGTTTAAATCGATGAATAGTTTGGCATTGCTTGTGTTGTAAGTCCAGTTTGTTACATAGTTTTACCCCGCATACAGACACCATAAATCGTTTACGAGTGGTTTGAGGTTTCGGCAATTAGAAACATCCAAAGCGTCTCAAGTTATGAGCCTGCACTCGTCTTATAAAAATAAGTTGTAGATTAGGCGGCAATAATTTGTTAAATGCTTTATATAAGTTTATTAATGTATTATATTTAACAAGGTCATTAAATTTGAGCAACTTTGATTACATAAACAGATTATGAACCTGTGAACATTTTTTAATTCAAGTACCCCCTAATCAGAACAAAGCATTTTTGGTTGAAAAAAAGAGATAAAGAAGTAAAATACAGCACTATGTCATCAGCTTCTGATTTATTAAATTGTACAACAGTGCAAAATATTGCTCATTTGTAGTAGTCTTTCTTAAACTATTTGGGAAAAAAATATATAAAATTAAGTAAAAACTTGTTGAAAAATAAACAAGTGTTTCACTTATAAATAAAGATTTCAACACATAGAAGTAATTATTAACTTAAAGTGCCCTCTTTGGGGATTGTAATAGAGATCTCTTCATTCTCTAACACAGTGGTTCTCAACCTTTTTTCAGTGATGTACCCCCTGTGAACATTTTTTTAATTCAAGTACCCCCTAATCAGAGCAAAGCATTTTTGGTTGAAAAAAGAGATAAAGAAGTAAAATACAGCACTATGTCATCATGAATTACCATGAATTGATAAACGTGAAAAACTTTTTTGGGTGTTACCATTTAGTGGTCAATTGTACGGACTATGTACTGTACTATTCAATGTACTAATAAAAGTATCAATCAAATCAGTTTCTGATTTTTTAAATTGTATAACAGTGCAAAATTTTGCTCATTTGTAGTAGTCTTTCTTGAACTATTTGGAAAAAAAAGATATAAAATTAAGTAAAAACTTTTTGAAAAATAAACAAGTGTTTCAATTGTAAATAGAGATTTCTACACATAGAAGTAATCATCAACTTAAAGTGCCCTCTTTGGGGATTGTAATAGAGATCCATCTAGATTCATGAACTTCATTCTAAACATTTCTTCACAAAAAAATAAATCTTTAACCTCAATATTTATGGAACATGTCCACAAAAAAATCTAGCTGTCCACACTGAATATTGCATTGTTGCATTTCTTTTCACAGTTTATGAACTTACATTCATTTTTTCTTGACGTATTAGTCAATAAATAAATATATGCGGTCAGGAAAATCTGACTCAGGGAACCGGACGCCCCTGCCATGCATAGTCTGTCTGCCAACAAGGTGACTTTCATAGCTAATTGGGCTTGGGTCTCAAGCTCAGGTCTGATCATCCGGTAGCTGGTTGCCTCTGGAGAGGGTGTATAGCAGGGGTCGGGAACCTTTTTGGCTGAGAGAGCCCATCCATTTTCTACCGCTTATTCCCTTTTCGGGGTCGCGGGGGGCGCTGGCGCCTATCTCAGCTACAATCGGGCGGAAGGCAGGGTACACCCTGGACAAGTCGCCACCTCATCGCAGGGCCAACACAGATAGACAGACAACATTCACACTCACATTCACACACTAGGGCCAATTTAGTGTTGCCAATCAACCTAACCCCCGGTGCATGTCTTTGGAAGTGGGAGGAAGCCGGAGTTCCCGGAGGGAACCCACGAGAGAGCCATGAAAGCTAAATATTTTAAAATGTATATCCGTAAGAGCCATATATGTTTTTTTTCCCTTGGCCTCAGTCTGCACCCCCTCTCCAGGGCCCAGGCTAAGACCGATTTTTTTCATTTTATTTTAATCTTCTATTCCCCCCCCTCCTCTTGTTTACCTGTATCTCATCTTTTTTTGTAAGGGGCGCTGGAAGCCGGCAGACCCGTCAGCGATCCTATTCTGTCTGCCTTTAATGTTTGTCTGATATTGAATGGGATTGTGCTGAAAATTGTAATTTTCCTGACGGAATAAATAAAGTACTATCTAATCTAATCTAATAATATTTCCATCCATCCATCCATCCTTTTTTCTACCGCTTATTCCCTTAGGGGGTTTTGGGGGGCGCTGGCGCCTATCTCAGCTACAATTTTTTAATGCCAAATACAACAAAAGTAAGACCAACATTTCTAAGGTATAATAAGTCTCTTATTCCTTCTAATAAGATTTTTATTCTGAGGTTAACCAATAATAATTAAAATACTTCTTACCATTAATGCAACTTCATGAAGAGGTATGATAGAAAATTATGCATATATTATCACACAACTTTTATGCTTAAGGGCCGTTGCTATAATTATTGTCAATTGTGCTGAAGGGGTATTTTTCTTTGCCTGTGCAAAACTGGCAATCCAAAAGATTGCAAAGTAGTCTGGTATCAGTGTCCAGGAACGGCCTGCTGACTGCCAAGGCCGGACACCGCAGTGACGCAGACAGAGCAGAGAGAAAGGGGGATATCACCAGCGTCAACACATTTGCATTTTTGTATAGTCATATATTGTGTCTAACTGGACTTGTCGGGATTACCCCCTTCCCTCCGCGACAGCTTCAGTGATGTAAACAGGGACCTCCCAAATAAATATAGGAAGCACACAGGCCGGACAATTTGAACTCTGTCTCTGCAGGATTCCTTGCTTCTCGTCTGTTTAATAGATTTCATCAGTGTTTGAACCTGACGGATTACCAGCGGATATAATGTAGAAATGTCAGCTAAGATTTATTTGAGAGCCAGACGCAGTCATCAAAAGAGCCGCATCTGGCTCGAGAGCCATAGGTTCCCTACCCCTGGTGTATAGTGTTAAAGTCCGAAACACCCAATGACCCAGAGGAACACTACTGATGATACGCACCCGTAAATTCTTTTATCCTTCAGGTCTTGCATTCACGTTCACTACAAGGCCACCAAGTGTATGTGCTCGCAAAGGAGGCAAACACCTCATTCTGTGTTTTTCATTAGTTTTAAGAGTCTTTTTACGTGTTTTAGGAGTAATTTATGTTTTAGATGTCACTGTGCAACTCTTAGGAGTCATTTTATGTGTTTTTAGAGTCATTTTTGATGTTTTAGAAGTTGTTTATAGCTCGTTTGGTAGAGCAGCCGTGCCAGCAACTTGAGGGTTGCAGGTTCGATCCCAGCTTCTGCCATCCTAGTCACTGCCGTTGTGTCCTTGGGCAAGACACTTTACCCACCTGCTCCCAGTGGCACCCACACTGGTTTGAATGTAAAAATTAGATATTGGGTTTCACTATGTAAAGCGCTTTGAGTCACTTTGAGAAAAGCGCTATATAAATGTAATTCACTTCGATTCACTTCACTTTGTTTTGTTTTTAAATCTTTTACTTGTCATTTTAATGTGTTGAGTCATTTTATGCAGTTGTGTTTCGCACAAGAGGTAGAACATCTCACTCTGTGTTTTCTGGAATCTTTATAAAGGACTTTTGAATTGTTGCTATTTTTAGAATATTAAAAAAAAATCTCACGTACCCCTTGGCATACCTTCAAGTACGCCAACCCCCATTTGAGAACCACTGACCTAAATTACTCGAATAACTCCTATAACACTCCAAAGCGCAGATTTCAACCTGTGAAATACTCTCTATAGTTCAAGACTTGCGGTCATTTAAAAACAGCACTGCACATCATAATGACGGCTACAGTTTTGATGCAAAAGGTCTAAAAAATGATGTAGAACAGGGGTGTCAAACTCAAATACAGAGTGGGCCAAAATTCTAAACTGAACAAAGCCGCGGGCCAAAGTTGAACAACTTAACCTTTTAATAGGGACCCAAACAAGTTTTGCATTGAATATTGAACAAGCAAGGCTTATATAACTTTATAGTGACATGCAAAATCGAGGTTTGTTGGTAGCGGGGGTGTATATTGTAGTGTCCCGGAAGAGTTAGTGCTGCAAGGGGTTCTGGGTATTTGTTCTGTTGTGTTGATGTTGTGTTACAGTGCGGATGTTCTCCCGAAATGTGTTTGTCATTCTTGTTTGGTGTGGGTTCACAGTGTGGTGCATATTTGTAACAGTGTTAAAGTTGTTTATAAGGCCACCCTCAGTGTGACCTGTATGACTGTTGACCAAGTATGCCTTGCATTCACTTGTGTTGTGTAGAATCCGCATATATTACACGACTGGGCTGGCACGCTGATTGTATGGCGGAAAAGCGGACATGACAACAGGTTATAGAGGACGCTAAAAGCAGTACCTTTAAGAAACGCCGCCGATATTGTTGTCCGAGTGGAAATCGGGAGAAATTTGGGAGAAAGGTTGTCCCGGTAGATTTTCGGGGGGGGGGGGGCACTGAAATTCGGGAGTCTCCTGGGAAAAGTATTAGAATTAGCGGTGAATGCACCGCCGCTGTATAATACTGGCGGGCCAGCTCTAATCTTAATTTAATATTGTCTCAAGGGCCAAAATAAATTACATGGCGGGCCAAATTTGGCCCGCGGGCCAGAGTTTGACACCCATGATGTAGAACGTCTGGCAAGCTGGATTAAAAATCTTAATGGGGCCGTATTTTGCCCAGGTCTTTAACAGGTACACGATACATTCCTAACCCTGTGATGCCTATAAATCAATCGAATGATCATTGAAAAACCTCCAACACTTGTTTTATACTTTTAAAAAAGGCTTCCTTGGCAATGTTGCAATGCTGTGTTCCATTTGTTGAGAGCCATCCAGTATCTATCATGTGTGGATTTTGAAAGTTGTCCAACTTGTCGGCTTGGTGCCACAACCTCCTACAATACATGAGTTATGACCTAGCACTCACCAAGTAACACCCCCCAAAAAAAACCTTGGCTCTCCATGTTGCACCATTGTGGCCAACATTAAAATACAAAAGCACAGTAGGCCTAATAATTTATTTAAAACAAGGCAGATGTTTTATTTAAATAGTAAATTTCCTATTTGTGGCCACTGTCACATTGCACATAATTTGGACAGTAATATTTAATTAAGTGATTCTTTGGCGTACCTCTAAGTGGAGCCCACGTACCACTAATGGTACGTGGACCTCAGTTTGAGAATGACTGACCTAGCACACACTTTTACTAACACCAAAAATAATACAGGAGAAGCAGCTCTTCCTTCTTCTTTATTTCATTTTGAGGTGGGTTGTAATCAACATTATTAGCAGCTCAAGCTAATTAGTAGTTTGCTATCAGGCTACTTTCGAGTGTTATGAAGGAGCATTTTGAGTAAGACTGTGTTTCGCCAGATTGCGCTTCTGCGAGCCTTTCTCTTCTTAAAATCTCTTATTGTAGATCTGCGATATGTTATATTTGTTCCCTACGTGTCAGGTTCAAACACTGATGACATTTATTAAACAGACAAGAAGCAAGGAATCATGCAGAGACATAGTTGAATTTGGCTCAATGAGGAGAGATGTTTGGGCTGAACTCTAGTTACAGATCCAAACTACGCTCTAAAATCCTGCCCACACGCTTCCTCTATTTATTTTGGAGGTCCCAGGTTACATCACGGAGGCTGCCGCTGAGGGAAGGGGGGGTAATCTCAACAGCTCCAGTTAGACACAATATATGACTATAAATGAAATGCAAATGTGTTGACACTCGTGATGTCGCCCTGTCTCTGGTTTGTCTGCGTCTCGGTACTCGATGTTCGTCCTTGGCAGTCGGAAGGCCGATTCTAGAAACAAACACCGATACGAGACGACTGGCTTTGCACGGATAGAAAAAGTACAACTTCAGCACAATTGATAATAACTATAGCAACGGCCCTTAAGCGTAAGAGTTGTGTGATAATGTATACATAATTATTCTAACACTACTGACAGTGGTGTCCTCACTTTTTGACTTGAGGGTCGTATTGGGATAAAACATTTTTTGGCTGTGGGCCAAAAGCATGTAAAGTAACTGTGTATGTGAGGGTGATAAATGTACATTTTATACCAATATAGTAGGTTATTAATAGTATGTGAAAGTTTGACTCATACCTTGTTTACGTCTGTGACGACCTTATAAATTTTGTCATCAATCAGAAATATCAAGCAGCTAGAATGCGCCACACATGGATAAATGTGGAGGGAGTGTTTTACATTTTTCCCATCATGCATTACAGATCTTAATAGTTGTAATTTTGATTTTTTTGTATGGTATTTGAATGTTTTTTATAATATCCACAAAGTTCAGTGACCGTGTGTTGACCTTTGATTTTTTTTTTGCTTTATGACTAGGAGAGGTTGTGCGGATTGTGTCACATAAGTAAATTCTATGTTATGACTGCTAGGTAAATTTCAGGGTAATTGATCTGATGTCCGCAAGATGGTACCAAATGTGTAGCATTCAGGTATTTAAAATTGATATGAATGCTCTCCGTGGTGCGATGCTTAATTGAATTTATGACATCTAGCGGGGCAAATTAAAGACGGCGGGCCATAGTTTGGACACCCCCGGGCCTACGTCATCACAACATCCGGTTTTGTCAGTGCTGCTCAGTCTTTTTCAGCTGACAATTTTTTTTGGGTGCATCGCTTTTGCGCAAATAATAAACTATAAATATCGCCATTCGTACTGTAACAACCTGCTGGTATTGTTACGTTGGTGTATTGTTGTTCATTCTTCCCACGGTCCTGAACACACCATGTTGACATACAATGAGAAAGTGTTGTCTGCCAGTGAAGCATAAAGGAGGGTGTGTGTGCACGGGTGGCATAAGATTGGCATAAGATTGGCAATAAAAGTTAAAAACAAACTTTGTGTGGCTTATTCTAGAGGCCACGTTACACAAGCTGGCTTTAATTTGTTTTCACATAAAAACACACATTTTTAAGGTGTGGCGGCATTTATTTTGGTGTCGCGGTGCGCCACCATCAATTACATTTCGGAGGAACCGTGCCCTCTGTGTTGGCTCTTCAAATAATGATGTCGCTACAGCTTGGTGAATAACCAGGTTGTTTTATTTTTACACTGTTGGATAATTACCTGCAATGTTGGCCGCCTCCTACTAGTAGATGTTCACTATTTAAATGGCACAGCAGGGGGTAAAACATGTTGTCTGACATGATGATTGTGTTTGATGGACATACGGTCCCCATGTTTTCTATTTAAATGCACAGCAAAGAGAGACGGAACTGTGTTTAATGGGCAAAATAACAAATAAAAAGGTTGTAGATGCTACGATAAAGTCTGTTTCTTGAAATAGACAGCTTTTTTGTTCCGGGTGCTGCGGTACCTTGCAAGAATTGTTTGAATCCAGAATCATGTTGAATTCCGAATCGTGTTTGAATCGAGCAAATCGTGTTTGAGTTGGGAATCGTGTTTAAATCGAGGATCGTGTTCGAATCAGGAATTGTGTTTGAACCGCAAATTGTGTTGAATCGTGTTTGAATTGAGAATCGTGTTGAATCGCGAATCCTGTTTGGACCGAGAATCGCGTTTAATCGAGTTGAATCGCGAATACTGTTTGAATCGTGAATCGCGTTTGAATCGAGAATTGCATTTGAATCAAGAATCGTGTTAAATCATGCTTGAATCATGTTGAATCGTGTTTGAATTAAGAATCAAGTTTGGAGTGTCGTGTTGACTCGCGAATCCTGTTTGAATCGAGAATCGCCTTTGAATCGTGAATCACGTTTCAAAGGCTTGAATTGCGAATCATGTTTGAATCAAGAATTGTTTTTAAATTGAGAATTGCGTTTGAATCGAGAATCGTGTTAAATCATGTTTGAATCGTGTTTCAATGGGGAATCGTGTTGTCTCGCGAATCCTGTTTGAATCGAGAATCACGTTAAATCACGTTTGAATCATGTTGAATCGTGTTTGAATTAAGAATCAAGTTTGAATGGAGAATCGTGTTGACTTGCGAATCCTGTTTGAATCGAGAATCGCCTTTGAATCGTGAATCGCGTTTCAACCGAGAATCGTGTTGAATTGCGAATCCTGTTTGAATCGAGAATCGTGTTTAAATCAAGAATTGCGTCCGAATCGAGAATCGCGTTTGAATCGAGAATCACGTTTCAATGGGGAATCCTGTTGTCTCGCGAATCCTGTTTGAATCGAGAATTGCGTTTGAACCGAGAATCGTGTTAAATCATGTTCGAATAATGTTTGAATCGAGAATCGTGTTAAATCATGTTCGAATAATGTTGAATCGTGTTTGAATTAAGAATCGAGTTTTCAATGGAGAATCATGCTGACTCGCGAATCCTGTTTGAATCGAGAATCGCGTTTGCACCGAGTTCAATAGCGAATCCTATTTGAATAGAGTTGAATCGTGTTTGATTCGTGAATCGCGTTTCAAT
Organism: Nerophis ophidion; assembly: GCF_033978795.1. Lineage (NCBI taxonomy): Eukaryota > Metazoa > Chordata > Actinopteri > Syngnathiformes > Syngnathidae > Nerophis > Nerophis ophidion. The sequence continues at coordinate 6,429,651 of NC_084625.1, forward strand.
CGAGAATCGTATTGAATTACAATTCCTGTTTGAATCGCGAATCGCTTGTGTTCAATCGCCAATCCTGTTTGAATCGAGAATCGCCTTTGAATCGGGTTGGATCGAATGCACATGAAAGAGAGACAGGATTGTGGACGATGGGCAAAATAACAAAAAAAAGGTTGTAGACGCTACAATAAAGTCTGTTTCTTAAAATAGACAGCTTTATTGTTCCGAGTGCTGCGCTTGTATTTCTTGGAAATGATCAACATTGATATCATGGTAATCACCGTATCGTCCCTCACCGCTCGAGCATGTCTTTGTATTTGTTATCTACAGTAGTCACTTATTTTTCGACCTTTATCCTCCTGACTGGAACCTCGCAACTTGTTCCTGGAACTCTCCGTGATGACATCACTGCTCTACTTTCAGTTTGAAGGTTACACAAGCTGACTACTCCAACGTCACAGGAAAGTCTATGATTGAATAATTGCAGAAATGTGAGGGGCGTGCTTACTTTTTTCAGCTGCTGTAGTTGTCATTGATGGATCGGTATCTCATTGGACGCTGCATTTTAGGCTGCACGATCCGCCTCCTCAAGCCCCAGACCCTGTCTCCCCACCACTAAGCAGAGTACCTCCAGAAGCAACCTGACTTTTATCGCTTCCTTAAGACTCTTCTGTTGTTTGTCAGCACTCTGCCTTCCTGGTGTAGTACAAACCTGTGGTGTTAAAGGTGTGCCATTTGTGGAATGTCAATATGTTATAGACCTGTGGCACATTGAGAAAATATAATTAAAAAAAAAATAATACATAAAAAGTGTAGAAAAAAACTTTCAAAAAGGCATTAAGTAATGAGAAAAAAGATGACATGTTGATACTAATTACTTGGAGTGCACAAAAATATCGATTCATTATTTTCAGCAATTGATTTTAACTTTTTTTTTCATAAGAATCAATTTTCAAAAAGTTGTCTGAAGGCCATCACTAGGCAACAAGAAGGAGCTTTTCTAACCTGAAACCTGTTTTGAAAAAGTTTCATTATAACTATTACACCAAATGATACCTTGTAAGAATCTTGTTTGAATTGATGAACATCGAGTTTGAGTTGAGAATCGTGTTGAAATGTGAATCCTGTTTGAAACGAAAATCGAGTTGAATCCCAAATCGTTTGAATCGTGCATGGCATTTGAATCGAGAATTGTATTGAATCGTGTTTGAATCAATAATCGTGTTTGAATGGAGAATCGTGTTGAAACGTGAATCCTGTTTGAATCGAAAATCGAGTTGAATCGGGTTTGAATCGAGAATCGTATTGAATTGTGAATCGTGTTGAAACGTGAGTCCTGTTTGAATCGAAAATTGAGTTGAATCGTGTTTGAATCGTGAATCGTGTTTGAATCGAGAATCGTTTTTGAATGGAGAATCATGTTGAATCGCAAATTCTGTTTGAATCGAGTTAAATCGTAAATCGGGTTCGAATCGTGAATTGTGTTTGAATCGAGAATTGTGTTGAATCGCAAACCCTGTTTTAATGGAGTTGAATCGCGAATTGTGTTTAAATCGCGAATTGCATTTGAATCGAGAATCGTGTTGCATCGCGAATCCTGCTTAATCGTGTTTGAATCAAGAATCGTGTTTGAATCGAGAATTGTGTTGAACCGCGAATCATGTTTAAATCGTGTTGAATCGTGTTTGAATCAAGAGTCGTGTTGGAAGGGCGAACCGTGTTGAAACGTGAATCCTGTTTGAATCGCGAATCACGTTTGAATCAAGTTGAATCCTCAATCGTGTTTGGATCGCGAATCGTGTTTGAATCAAGAATTGCATTTGAATCGAGAATCATGTTGCATCGCGAATCCTGCTTAATCGTGTTTGAATCAAGAATCGTGTTTGAATCGAGAATTGTGTTGAGCCGCGAATCATGATTAAATCGTGTTGAATCGTGTTTGAATCAAGAGTTGTGTTTGAAGGGCGAATCGTGTTGAAACGTGAATCCTGTGTGAATCGCGAATCACGTTTGAATCAAGTTGAATCCTCAATCGTGTTTGAATCGTGAATCGCGTTTGAATTGCGAATCATGTTTGAATAGAGAATGGTGTTGAATGGAGAATGTGTTTAAATGTAGAGTGGTGTTGAATGGAGAGTCTATTCAGATTGGAATGGTGACCCCAGTAGTCTGATGTAATCGTTAGAGGCCCAAAGATTCACAGCTGTACTATAACCAAGACACTGTAATTGTCATCTTCTATTCATTAAAGTCTCACATTTAAAACCTTACACAAACTTTCACTTTATTTAAAAATCACCATTTAAATTTGTGTTTTTTGTTGCCATCAGCAGCAGTATGGTGTGCACGTGTATCCTAATCTAGACACTCATCGCTGTCTGTATCTGCACCATCGCTGTCGGTATCTGCACTATCGCTATCTGTATCTGCACCATCCCTAAAACAAACATGTACAGTATGTATAAATGTACAATAAGCATGTACAGTATGTATAAAGGTACAATAAGCATGTACAGTATGTATAAAGGTACAATAAGCATGTACATTATGTATAAATGTACAATAAGCATGTACATTATGTATAAATGTACAATAAGCATGTACAGTATGTATAAAGGTACAATAAGCATGTACAGTATGTATAAATGTACAATAAGCATGTACAGTATGTATAAATGTACAATAAGCATGTACATTATGTATAAATGTACAATAAGCATGTACAGTGTGTATAAATGTACAATAAGCATGTACAGTGTGTATAAATGTACAATAAGCATGTACATTATGTATAAATGACAGATCATTGTTCCAAAGGCAGATGTATTTGTCATAGATCAAAGAGAACGTGGCTCCCTCTGAATGTTAGCATGAAGCTACGTTGAAGTGATGCTAATCACAGACGTGCACACAATGAGCTCATTGATGCTTCATGTGTGATGTGATCCTCCTGCTGCGCTCTAGCAACATAGGAATGCACACACACACACACACACACACACACACACACACACACACACACACACACACACAGGTAGCTTCACTTAAATAGGAAGTGGTATGCGGCGTGAAAGTCATCCTCCAATGCACCTTGTACTGAAAGACCTCCTGGCCACTAGGGGGCCCCCTAACTGCAACTATGTTTATGTAACATTGACTCTATACCATTCATAGTCTTGATGCCTTCAGTGACTATCTACAATGTAAATAGTCATGAAAACACATGGAATGAGGAGAAGGTGTGTCCAAACTTTTGACTTGTACTGTGTATATATGTATGTATGTGTGTGCGTGTATATATATCCATCCATCCATTTTCTACCGCTTATTCCCTTTCGGGGTCGTGGGGGGCGCTGGCGCCTATCTCAGCTACAATCGGGCGGAAGGCAGGGTACACCCTGGACAAGTCGCCACCTCATCGCAGGGCCAACACAGATAGACAGACAACATTCACATTCACACACTAGGGACCATTTAGTGTTGCCAATCAACGTTCCCCAGGCGCATGTCTTTGGAAGTGGGAGGAAGCCGGAGTACCCGGAGGGAACCCACGCATTCACGGGGAGAGCATGCAAACTCCACACAGAAAGATCCCGAGCCTGGATTTGAACCCAGGACTGCAGGAACTTCGTATTGTGAGGCAGACGCGCTAACCCCTCTGCCACCGTGAAGCCCTATATATATATATATATATATATATATATATATATATATATATATATATATATATACACACATACACATGTGTATGTGTATATACATACACATACACATACACATGTGTATGTGTATGTATATATATATATATACATATACATACACATGTGTATGTATATGTGTGTTTATATATGTGTGTAAGTGTATATGATGATTGAGGGAACCCCCTCATGAAACAGTTCTGTAGAGATGAAGTAGTCTTGTGATTTTTCCCACACATACATATTGCGCTCTACCACGGTATCGAGCACTATTCTCTGGATAATCCAATCAAGACATATATATATATATATATATGTATATGTATATACATGTATATGGACATACAGTATGTATATATACAAACCCCGTTTCCATATGAGTTGGGAAATTGTGTTAGATGTAAATATAAACGGAATACAATGATTTGCAAATCATTTTCAACCCATATTCAGTTGAATACGCTACAAAGACAACATATTTGATGTTTAAACGGATAAACTTTTTTTTTTTTTTGCAAATAATCATTAACTTTAGAATTTGATGCCAGCAACACGTGACAAAAAAGTTGGGAAAGGTGGCGATAAATACGGATAAATTTGAGAAATGCTCATCAAACAGTTCTTTGGAACATCCCACAGGTGTGCAGGCTAATGATTGGGTATAAAAACAGCTTCCATGAAATGCTAAGTCATTCACAAACAAGGATGGGGTGAGGGTCACCACTTTGTAAGCAAATTGTCGAACAGTTTTAGAACAACATTTCTCAACAAGCTATTGCAAGGAATTTAGGGATTTTACCATCTACAGTCTGTAAAATCATTAAAAGGTTCAGAGAAATCACTGCACATAAGCCATGATATTACGGACCTTTGATCCCTCAGGCGGTACTGCATCAAAAACCGACATCAGTGTGTAAAGGATATCACCACATGGCCTCAGAAACACTTCATAAAACCACTGTCAGTAACTACATCTGTAAGTGCAAGTTAAAACTCTGCTATGCAAAGCAAACCCCATTTATCAACAATACCAAGGAACGCCGCTGGCTTTGCTGGGCCCGAGCTCCTCTAAGATGGACTGATGCAAAGTGGTAAAGTGTTCTGTGGTCTGACGAGTCCACATTTCTAATTATATTTGGAAACTGTGGACGTGGTGTCCTCCGGAACAAAGAGGAAAATAACCATCCGGATTGTTATAGGCGCAAAGTTCAAAATCCAGCATCTGTGATGGTATGGGGGTGTATTAGTGCCCAAGGCATGGGTAACTTACACATCTGTGAAGGCACCATTAATGCTGAATGGTCCATACAAGTTTTGGAGCAACATATGTTGTCATCCAAGCAACGTTATCATGGACGCCCCTGCTTATATCAGCAGGACAATGCCAAGCCATGTGTTACAACGGCGTGGTTTCGTAGTAAAAGAGTGCGATTACTTTCTTGGCCCGCCTGCAGTCCAGACCTGTCTCCCATCAAAAATGTGTGGCTCATTATGAAGCGTAAAATACGACAAGACCCCGGACTGTTGAAAGACTGAAGCTCTACATAAAACAAGAATGGGAAATAATTCCACTTTCAAAGCTTCAACAATTAGTTTCCTCAGTTCCCAAACGTTTATTGAGTGTTGTTAAAAGAAAAGGTGATGTAACACAGTGGTGAACATGTCCTTTCCCAACTACTTTCGCACGTGTTGCAGCCATGAAATTTTTAGTTAATTATTATTTGCAAAAAAAAATAAAGTTTATGAGTTTATACATCAAATATGTTGTCTTTGTAGTGCATTCAATTGAATATGGGTTGAAAAGAATTTGCAGATCATTGTATCCCGTTTATAGTCACATCGAACACAATTTCCCAACTCATATAGAAACAGGGTTTGGTCCGAGTCCTGGTCCAAGTCTTAGTACTAGTCCCAGTCCTGTTCATAGTGCTAGTCCTAGTCAATGTCTCGTAGTAGTAGTTGTAGTCTTAGTCGTAGTCTGTGTCGTAGTTTGAGTCTTAGTTTAACCCCTAGTCATATTCCTAGTTCTAGTCATAGTCGTAGTTCTTGTTGTAGTCGTAGTCTGTGTCGTAGTCTGTCCTTGCCCGAGTCCTAGCCCAAGCCCTAGTTTGACTGCTAGTCCTTGTCTTTCTCCAAGTCCTAGTCTGACTCCTAGTCACAGTCCCAGTTATAGTCGTTGTTTCAGTCCAAGACCTTGTCCAAGTCCTAGTCTGACTCCTAGTCCAAGTCCCAGTTATAGTCGTCGTCTCAGTCCAAGATCTAGTCATAGTCCTAGTAGTAGTCCTAGTCGTAGTCGTCATCTCAGTCCTAGTCTTAGTCGTAGTCCGAGTCCTGGCTTTAAGCTGGCTCACACACCAGCACCTGACCCCGGTCTGGATCCCACGCCAGCACCGGACCCTAGGCTGGATCTCATTCCAGCATCCGACCTCTGGCTGGATCACATTCAAGCACCTGCTCCAAAGCGGGAGCCCACACCGGCACCTGCTCCAAAGCTGGAGCCCACACCGGCGCCTGCTCCAAGGATGGAGCCCACACCGGCGCCTGCTCTAAGGCTGGAGCCCACGCGCGCACCTGCGTCTGCTCCTCGGCCGGCAGCAGCGTCTGCTCCTCGGTCGTCTCCTGCATCAATGCCTGCTTAGGCTGCAGCCCCCGCACTTTTGTCTGCTGCTGCCAGGTCAGCTCCGACGCATCCACCTCCTCGCCTGCCACGGGTGTGGCCGTACCCTGGACGTCCTCCTCGTCGGGCGCATCCACCTCCTCGCCTGCCACGGGTGTGGCCGTACTCTGGGCGTCCTCCTCGTCGGGCGCATCCACCTCCTCGTCTGCCACGGGTGTGGCCGTACTCTGGGCGTCCTCCTCGTCGGGCGCATCCACCTCCTCGTCTGCCACGGGTGTGGCCGTACTCTGGGCGTCCTCCTCGTTGTGCGCATCCACCTCCCCGTCGGTCATGGGTGTGGCCGTACCCCGGGTGTCCTCCTCACATGACGCACCCATCTCCTCGTCGGCCACGTAGATGGGGTGGTCATGTTGTGATCCGGTTCCCGGATCACATCGTTAGTCTGTCATTTGAGTCCTTTTTGGTGGTCTGATTATTTTTGGACTCTTCCGATCCCTTAGTTTGTGTGTGCACTTCCTGTTTTGGTTACCATGGTTTCTTATTTGTCCCAACTGCTATGTTTTTCACGCACGCCTGATGGCAATTATTGTTTGAGTATTTAAGCCTGCATTCTACCTCAGTTCATTCTTGGTTCGTCACTTGCAATATGCAACACGCACGTTTTAGTTATCCTGCTAGCTTTGTAGCTGTGCTAAGTTATGTCTTAACTTCTCATGCGGACGGCACGTCTTTTGGACTTTGACTTAGTGCTAAATGTTAGCCTTGCTCCCCGTGCGTCCGGCACACTTTTCGTTTGTCCTTTTTGTACCAGTTTTTATTTTTATTTCGTTTGTCCTTTTTGTACCAGTTTTTGTTTTTATTTTTGTATTAAAACCAGCTCCTACCTGCAATTCCTGCTTGTCCTTGGTCCTCGTGCATCCAGGGGTGACACAACACGCACAAGATGTGTTCCAAATGTGACATATGTGTATATAAGTATGTATGTGTGTGTATATATATTTATATATATATATATATATATATATATATATATATATATATATATATATATATATATATATGTATGTGTATATATATGTATCTATATAAGTACTTATATGTGTGTGTGTGTGTGTGTATGTATGTATGTGTGTATATATATATATACATGTATGTATATGTATACACATGTATATGTATGTATGTGTATATATATGTATCTATATAAGTACTTATATGTGTGTGTGTGTGTGTGTGTGTGTGTGTGTGTATGTATGTATGTGTGTATATATATATATACATGTATGTATATGTATACACATGTATATGTATGTATATGTATACACATGTATATGTATGTATATGTATATACATGTATATGTATATGTATGTACATGTATATGTATATACATGTGTGTATATGTATATACATGTGTGTATATGTATATACATGTATATGTACGTAATGATATATACATGTATGTATGTATATATATACATGTGTGTATATGTATATACATGTATGTATATATACATTTGTGTTTATGCATGTATATATACACATGTATGTACACATGTATGTATGAATATATACATGTATATTTATGTATGTGTAGATATACATGTATATATATGTATGTATGTATGTATATATACATGTATGTATGTATGTATATATACATGTGTGTATAAGTATGTATGTATACATACCTGTGTGTATATGTATGTATATATACACATCTATGTATGTATGTATGTATGTATGTATACATGTGTATATATATATGTATGTGTGTGTATGTATATATATGTATGTGTATATACTATATATGTATGTATGTGTATATACATGTATGTATGTATGTATGTATGTATGTATATAAAGTTGATTTGATTTGATATGTGTGTGTATATATATTTGTATGTATGTATATATATGTATGTATGTATAAGTGTATGTATATATAAAAGTATATATATGTCTATATAAGTATATGTATATATAAAAGTATATATACATATACATATATAAGTATGTGTATATATATGTATGTATGTATGTATATGTGTGTGTGTGTGTGTGTGTGTGTGTATATATATATATGTATATATATATATTTAGATATACAGGACTGTCTCAGAAAATTTGAATATTGTGAAAAAGTCCTTTTTTTTCTGTAATGAAACTAAAAACATGGAAATGTCATACATTCTGGATGCACTACACATCAACTGAAATATTGCAAGCCTTTTATTGTTTTAATATTGCTGATTATGGCAAACAGCTTAAGAAAACTCAAAAATCTTATCTCAAAAAATTAGAATATTTCCTCAGACCAAGTAAAAAAAAAGATTTATAACAGCAAAACAAAATTAAACATTTGAAAATGTCAATTAATGCACTAAGTACTTGGTTGGGAATCATTTCGCATGGATTACTGCATCAATGCAGCGTGACATGGAGGCAATCGGCCTGTGGCATTGCTGAGGTGTTATGGATGCCCAGGATGGTTCAATAGCATATAACTTAAGCTCATTTGCATTATTGGGTCTGGTGTCTTTCAGGTTCTTCTTCACAATACATGTGTGTATATGTATGTATGTATGTATATATACACATGTGTGTATATGTATGTTTGTATTTCAAAATGTGTGTATATGTATGTATGTATACATGTGTGTATATGTATGTATATATACACATGTATGTGTATATATGTGTATACAAATACATGTGTATGTATATATATGTATATGTGTGTATATATATATGTATGTTTATATGTATGCATGTTTATATGTATGCATATATATGTATGTTTTTAAATGTATATTTGAATATACATGTATATATGTATGTTTATATGTATGTATATATATGTGTATATATATATATATATATATATATATATATATATATGTGTATATATATGTATGTACAAACCCCGTTTCCATATGAGTTGTGAAATTATGTTAGATGTAAATATAAACGGATGTATATATATGTATATATACATATATATTTATATATATATGTATATATAAGTATGTATATGTATGTATATAAGTATGTATATGTGTGTTTGTGTGTGTTTATATATATTTATATAAATATGTACGTGTATATATGTATGTATATATATATATATATGTATGTAAGTATGTATGTGTGTATATATATTTATATGTATGTGTATATATATTTATATGTATGTGTATATATATTTATATGTATGTGTATATATATGTATGTGTATGTATATATGTGTATATGTATGTATATATACATATGTATGTATGTATATATTTATGTTTATATATATATACATGTATGTATATACATGTATATGCACATATGTGTATATACATGTATGTATGTATTTATGTATATATACATGTGTGTATATGTATGTATGTGTGTATATATATTTATATGTATGTGTATGTATATATGTGTATATGTATGTATATATACATATGTATGTATGTATATACATGTATATGCACATATGTATATATAGATGTATGTATGTATGTATGTATTTGTGTATATATACATGTGTGTATGTGTATGTATATATACACATGTATGTATGTATGAATGTATGTATGTACACATGTGTATGTATGTATGTACAGTATGTATGTATATATACGTGTTTGTATACATGTATATGTATGTGTGTATATTTACATGTATATGTATGTGTGTGTATATATACATGTGTATACATGTACGTATGTATATATACATGTATATATACACATGTATGTATGTACTCCTGTATGTGTAAGTATATATACATGTGTATATATGTATATATACATTTATATATTTGTATGTATGTAGGTATGTGTGTTTGTGTGTAGATATATACACATACATGTATGTATATGTACGTATGTATGTATATGTATTTATGTATGTATATACATGAGTGTATATGTATGTACACATGTATGTGTATGTATGTATGTATATACATGTATGTATATATGTGTGTGTGTGTATATATATGTGTATATACTTTATGTATTTATGTGTATATATATTTATGTGTATATTTATATGTATATATATGTATGTGTATATATATATATATGTATGTATATATATATATAAATAAAGTTGATTTGATTTGATATGTGTGTATATATGTATGTATAATATATGTATGTATATATATGTATGTATGTATATATGTATGTTTATATATATTCATATATAAGTGTATATATATGAAAGTATATGTGTATTTATAAAAGTGTGTATATTTATATGTATATATGTATATATCTATATAAGTATGTATATATGTGTGTGTATATTTATATGTATATATATATATGTATGTATACATGTGTGTGTATATATATGTATATATATAAATAAAGATTTTATTTGATATGTATATATGTATGTATAATATATGTATGTATATATGTATGTATGTGTATGTATATATGTATATGTATAAGTGTATATATATGAAAGTATATGTGTATATATATATATAAAAGTATATATATAAAAGCATATATATGTATGTATGTATGTATAAGTATATATCTAAAATTGATATATATATAAGTATGTATATATATGTATATATCTATATAAGTATATATATATGTGTGTGTGCGCGTATATATATGTATATAAGTATGTATGTGTAGGTATATATGTATGTATATGTGTATATAGATATGTATGTAAATATTTTTATATTACATATGTATATGTATATGCATGTATATATGAATGTTTATATGTATATATGTATTTAAATGTATATATGAATATACATGTATATATGTATGTGTATATGTATGTATTTATATATTTATGTATGTATATATATATATATGTATATAAATATACATATATGTACATACCCCGTTTCCTTATGAGGTGGGAAATTATGTCAGATGTAAATTTAAACTGAATACAATGATTTGCAAATCCTTTTCAACCCATATTCAATTGAATGCACTACAAAGACAACATTTTTTTTGTTGCAAATAATAACTTAGAATTTCATTGCTGCAACACGTGCCATGTATATATATGTATATATATATATATATATATATATATATATATATATATATATATATATATATATATGTATCTATATAAATATATGTATACATATGTATGTATTTTTATGTATGTATGTGTGTTTGTGTGTGTGTATATCCCGCGACCCCAAAAGGGAATAAGCGGTAGAAAATGGATGGATGGATGGATGTGTATATATGTATGTATATAAGTATGTATGTGTGTATATATATTTATATGTATGTGTATGTATATATGTGTATATGTATGTATATACATATGTAAGTATGTATCTATGTATATCTATATATATGCATTATGTATACACATATATAAACACACGGGCGGTATAGCTCGTTTGGTAGAGTGGCCGTGCCAGCAACTTGAGGGTTGCAGGTTCGATTCCCGCTTACGCCATCCTAGTCACTGCCGTTGTGTCCTTGGGCAAGACACTTTACCCACCTGCTCCCAGTGCCACCCACACTGGTTTAAATGTAACTTAGATATTGGGTTTCACTATGTAAGGCGCTTTGAGTCACTAGAGAAAAGCGCTATATAAATACAATTCACTTCACTTTATATTCACATATGTATATATAAATGTATATATGTATGTATGTATGTATGTATATATACATGTGTGAATATGTATGTATATATTCATGTGTGTATATGTATATACATGTATATGTACGTATGACTATATACTTGTATATATGTATGCATGTATATAAATGTGTGTATATGTATATATACACACATACATGCATGTGTATGTATATAGACGTCTTTGTATACATGTATATGTATGTGTGTATATATACATGTATGTATATATACACATGTATGTATGTATGTACACCTGTATGTGTATGTATATATACATATATATAGATGTATATATATATTTATATATATCAATCAATCAATCAATTATATATATCAATCAATCAACATATATATATATATATATATGTGTGTGTGTGTGTAAGTAGGTATGTGTGTGTGTGTGTGTGTGTGTATATATATACACACATACATGTATGTATATGTACATATGTATATGTATGTATGTGTGTCTGTATATATACATGTATGTATATGTACATATGTATATGTATGTGTGTATATATACATGTGTATATATGTACGTATGTATATATACGTGTATATATACACATATATGTATGTATGTACACCTGTATTTGTATGTATATATACATATACGTGTATATATATATGTTTATATACATTTATATATCTATCAATCAATCAATCAATCGATGTTTACTTATATAGCCCGAAATCACTAGTGTCTCAAAGGGCTGCACAAACCACTACGACATCCTCGGTAGGCCCACAGAAGGGCATATATATATATATTTATATATATATATATTTGTGTGTGTGTGTGTGTGTGTGTGTGTGTGTGTGTGTGTGTGTGTGTGTGTGTAAGTAGGTATGTCTGTGTGTATATATATACACACATACATGTATGTATGTATGTATGTATATATACTTTTGTGTATATGAATGTATGTATGTATATACATGTATGTATATACATGTATATATATTTATGTACATATGTATATGTGTCTGTATATATATATATATATGTATGTGTATATACTCTATATATTTATGTGTATTTATATGTATATATATATGTATATATATGTACATACATATATATGTGTATATATATATTTATATATATATATAAATAAAGTTGATTTGAAATGTGTATATCTGTATGTGTATATATATGTATGTATATAAATAAATGTATATATGGTTATATATAAAAGTATATACATAAAAGTATATATATATAAGTATGTATATATACATGTGTATTTAAAATGTATATATGAGTATGTATATTTATGTATATGTATATATCTATATAAGTATGTATATATGTGTGTATATATGTATGTGTATATATATATTTATATAAGTATGTTTTTATATATACATGTGTTTGTATGTATATATACATATGTATATACATGTATATGTATGTATGTATATATACATGTATGTATGTATGTATATATACATGTATTAATGCATATATACATGTGTATATGTATGAATATATACATGTCTGTGTATATATACACATTCATGTATGTATATATACATGTATGTATGTATATATACATGTTTATATTTATGTATATATATATGTATGTGTCTGTATATATACACATGTATGTATGTATATATAAAAGTATATATATATATAAAAGTATGTATATATGTATATATCCATATTAGTATGTATGCATTTAAGTCTGTGTGTGTGTGTGTCTATATATACATATATATATATACTTATATATATACATATATATATATGTATATATATACAAATATACATATATGTATATATATACATGTATTTATATGTGTTTGTGTATATATATATGTATATATGTGTATGTATATAAGTATGTATGTGTGTATGTATATTTATATATATGTATGTATATATACATGTGTATGTACGTATGTATATATATATGTATATACATGTATATGTACGTATATGTTTGTATGTATATGTATATATAAATATTTATTTGTAGTTTTTTTACTTGCGTATATGTATGTATATATACATGTGTGTATATGTCTGTATATATACACATGTATGTATGTATACATGTGTCTATGTATGTATACATACATGTCTGTATATGTCTGTGTATATATACACATTTATGTATGTATATATACATGTATGTATGTATGTATGTATATGTATGTATATATTACATGTGTATATATGTGTGTATATATGTGTATATATGTGTATATATATATGTATATAAGTATGTATGTGTGTATATATATTTATATATATGTATGCATATATACATGTGTATGTATATATATGTATGTATATATACATGTGTATGTATAAATATATACGTGTGTGTATGTATGTATGTATGTATATGATTATACATATATGTACATAAATGTATTTATTTATGTATGTATGTATATGTATATATAAATGTGTATTTGTATGTTTTTTACATGTGTATATGTATGTATATATACATGTGTGTATATGTATGTATATATACACATGTATACATACATGAATTTATGTATATGTATGTATACATGTGTATCTATGTATGTACACATGTATGTGTATGTATGTATATATATATGTATGTATGTATGTATGTGTATATGTGTATATGTGTTTGTATACATGTATGTATATGTACGTATGTATGTATATATACATGTGTATATGTATATATATTCACATGTATGTATATATGTACACATGTATGTATACATACATGCGTAGATATACATGTATATATGCATTTATATATAAGTATGTATGTATATATGTATAGAAATATACATACATGTATGTTTATATATATACATGTATATGTACATTATGTATATGGACATGTATTTATGTGTATGTATTTATATATACATGTGTTTATATGTATGTATGTATTTATACATGTATATATGTGTATGTATACACATCTATGTATGTTTGTATGTACACGTATGTATGTAGGTATGTTTATATACATGTATATGTGCATATATACATGTATATGTATGTATGTATATATACATGTGTATATATGTACGTATGCATATATACATGAATGTATTTATGTATATATACATGTTTGTTTATAATTTTGTATATATACACGTATGTATGTAAACATGTATGTGTATGTAAGTATGTACTCCTGTATGTCTATTTATTTATATACATTTATATATATGTATGTATGTGTATATTTACATACATATGCAAATATATGTACATATGTATGTACTGTATATGTATGTATAGATTCATGTGTGTAAATGTATGTCTGTATACACGTGTGTATATGTATGTATGTATATATACATTTGTATTTGTATGTGTATACAAACATGTATGTACACATGTCTGTGTGTTATGCATGTATGTATATATACATGTATATATGTATGTCTATATGTGTGTTTATATATGTGTATGTGTATATACTGTATATATTTGTATATATGTAAGTATATATATAAATGTATATATATGTGTGTGTATGTATGTGTATATATATATATATATATATATATATATATATATATATATATGTATACATATATAAATAAAGTTGATTTGATTTGATATGTGTGCATATATATAAGTATGTATATATAAATAAAAGTATATATATGTATGTATAATATGTATATACATAAAAGTATTATATAAGTATGTATATGTGTATGTATATGTACATATATATGTATGTGTATACATATGTATATAAGTATTTGTGTGTGTATATATATTTATATGTATGTATGTGTATCATATATGTATGTAAGTATGTATATGTATGCATGTATACATGTGTATGTGTATACACATGTGTATATGTATGTATATATACATGTTTGTATATGTATGTGTACATACACATATATGTATGTATGTATGTATGTATGTATATATACATGTGTATATATACATGTATATGTATGTATATATGTATATGTACATTTGTATATTTACATATGTACATATACGTATGTATATATACATGTATGCATATGTATATACATCTATATGTACATATGTATATATACATGTATGTATGTCCATATACATATATGTATGTATATGTATGTATATGTATGTATATATACATGTGTATATATGTATATATACATGTAAGTATATGTATATAAATCTATATGTACGTATGTATTTATATATGTAGTTATGTATATATGCATGTGTGTCTATGGATGTATATATACACATGTATGTATGTATGTATATAAACATACATGTATGTATGTATATGTACGTATGTATATATACATTTATGTATTTATGTATGTATATATACATGTGTTTACATGTTTACATGTATTTTTACATGTGTGTATATGTATGTATATATACACATGTATTTATGTATGTATATACACATGCATGTGTATGTATATATACATGTGTATATTTACATGTATATGTATGTATATATACATTTATATGTATGTATATATGTATATATATACATACATACATGTATGTTTATACTTGTATATGCACGTATGTATATATAAATATATGTATGTATGTATATATACATATGTGTATACTGTATGTATGTATGTATTTATACATATGTGTATATCTATGTATGTATGTATGTATGTACACATGAATGTGTATGTATGTATATATGTATATATATACATGTATATATGTGTATGTATATATATCTATTTGTGTGTATATATGTATGTATATATGTATGTATATGTACACATGTGTATGTATGTATGTACACATGAATGTGTATGTATGTATATATGTACATGTATATATGTGTATGTATATATATCTATTTGTGTGTATATATATATGTACGTATATATGTATGTTTATGTATGTATATGTATACATGCATTTAAATGTAAATATGAATATACATGTATATATGTATTTATATATGTATATATATATATATGTATGTTTATATATATGTATGTACATACCCTGTTTCCATATGAGTTGGGAAATTGTGTTAGATGTAAATATAAACAGATTACAATGATTAGCAAATCCTTTTCAACCCATATTCAATTGAATGCACTACAAAGACAACATATTTGATGTTCAAACTCATAAGCTTTATTTTTTTTTTGCAAATAATAATTAACTTAGAATTTCATGGCTGCAACACGTGCCATGTGTGTGTGTATATATATATATATATATATATATATATATATATATATATATATATATATTTAAAGTATGTATGTTGTGACGGACTTCCTGCCATCCGTGTGTGGGTTGCAGTGATGACTGACACATGACGCATCATAGCAGGTTTTACTCTTATTTATTGTTCCAATAAACCTCTTGTCTGGCCAGTCTGTCGCACCACTTTCTGGCTTGCTGGCTCTTCCTGCTGGTCAAGGCACACCTTTTGCTGTACGCCGGCTGCATCTGGTGCGGGGACTCATCCTTGGTCTGGTGTCTCTCGTCGCTCTCGTGGTCGTTCTTGTCGCGTGTTCCTTCTCCTACTTCTAACACAATCGTTCCTCCCTCGCACTTTTTATGTTGCAGCAGAAGATGCAGGGATTGAGCACAGGTGTGTTGTGTACGCACCTGACTCTGATGGCTGTAGTGTCGCTCCAGCCGTGCCCCGCCTCTCCGATCTGCTGCATGCTCCACCTCATGGCCTCCATCTTGGGCCAGACCATCATTGTGTGTATATGTATGTATGTGTATATATATATAAGTATGTATTTATGTGTATGTATATATATATATATATATATATATATATGTTTGCGTGTGTATGTATATAAATATGTTTATGTGTGTGTGTGTATATATATATTTATATATATATGTATGTGTATATATATATGTATATAGGTTTGTATGTGTGTGTATATATATTTATATGTATGTGTACATATATATGTATATAAGTATGTATATGTGTGTACATGTATATATGCATGTATATATACATATGTATATGTATATATATACATGTATGTATGTATGTATGTATATGTATATACATGTATATGAACATATGTATATATATACATGTATGTATGTATGTATGTATATATACATGTGTGTATGTATATGTACGTATGTATATATACATCTATGTATGTATATGTATGTATGTATGTATACATGTGTGTGTATATGTATGTATGTATATATACACATGTATGTGTGTATGTACACACGTATGTGAGGCGGCCAAAAACCTGAGGGTTGCAGGTTCGCTGCAGGTTCGCTTCCCACCTATTGACATCCAAAAAATCGCTGCCGTTGTGTCCTTGGGCAGGACACTTCACCCTTTGCCCCCGGTTCCACCCACACTGGTGATTGAATGATGAATGTATGATAGGTGGTGGTCGGAGGGGCTGTAGGCGCAAACTGGCAGCCACGCTTCAGTCAGTCTACCCCAGGGCAGCTGTGGCTACTGATGTAGCTTACCACCACCAGGTGTGAAAGAATGAGTCCCACTTCTCTGTGAGCGCTTTGAGTGTTTAAAAAAGCGCATTATAAATCTAAGTTATTAGTTATTATTATTATTATTATTATTATTATTTGTAGTATTATGTGTATGTATGTATGTATATATACATACATGTGTTTGTATACATGGATATGTATGTGTGTATATATACATGTATATGTATCTATGTATATAAAAGTGTATATATGTAGGTATGTATATATACATGTATATATACACATGTATGTATGTACACTTAAATGTGTATGTATGTATATATACATTTATATATATGTATGTATGTAGGTATGTGTATATATGTATGTATGTATACACATGTATGTATGTACATATACATTTATATATATGTATGTATGTGTGTATATGTATGTATGTATACATGTATATGTATTTATATATGTTCATGTATGTATATATTTATATATGTATGTGTATGTATGTATATAAATATGTCTATATGTATGTATGTATAGACGTGTGTATATGTATGTATATATATACGTGCGTACATGTATGTTTATATACACATGTATGTATATACATGTATATATGTGTTTGTTTGTATATATATATGTTCATATAGTATATATATATATATATATATATGAATATATATGTTTAAGTGTGTATATACAGTATAGATTTGTATGTGTATATATATATGTATGTGTGTATATATATATATGTATATATACGTATGTGTACATGTATGTGTATATATGTATATAAATAAAGTTGATTTGATATGTGTGTGTATATATATGTATGTGTATATACATATATATATGTATACATATATATATATATATACATATATGTATGTATATATACACGTGTATATATACATGTGTATATATACATGTATATGTATGTGTGTATATATATGTATATATACGTATGTGTACATGTATGTGTATATATGTATATAAATAAAGTTGATTTGATATGTGTGTGTATATATATGTATGTGTATACATATATATATGTATACATATATGTATGTATATATACACGTGTATATATACATGTGTATACATACATGTATATGTATGTGTGTATATATACATGTATATGTATGTGTGTATATATACATGTATATGTATGTGTGTATATATGCATATGTATGTATATATACATTTATATATATGTATATATACATACATACATACATGTATGTATATATACATATATATGTACCTATGTATATGTACATGTATGTATGTATATATACATGTGTATATGTATGTATATATATATATATACATATGTGTATATGTGTGTATTTATACACATGTATGTATGTATGTATATATACATGTGTGTGTATATGTATGTATGTATATACACATGTTTTATATGTGTGTATATATACACATGTATGTATGTATATATACATGTTTATATATACATGTATATGTATGCATACATTTATGTACATGTGTGTATATACACATACATGTAGTATTTGTATATACATGTATATGTACGTATGTATATATACATGTATGTATGTACATGTAAATAGGTATGTATATATACATGCGTGGATATGTATGTATTTATGTTTGTATGTATTTATACATGTGTATATGTATGTATGTATATATATATATACATATATGTATATGTATGTATGTATACATGTGTGTATATGTATGTATATATACAAATGTATGTATGTATGTATATACTGTATACATGTGTGTATATGTATTTATACATACACATGTATGTATGTACCCATGTATGTGTATGTATGTATATATATATATACATGCATGTATGTGTATGTATTTAGGGATGTATATATACATGCGTGGATATGTATGTATGTATATATACATATGTGTATATGTATTTATTTATACATGTGTGTATATGTATGTATATATACACGTGTGTATATGTATGTATATATACATATATATAAATATATATATGTATATATATAGGTATGTAAGTATATAGGTGTATGTGTGTATATATATATATATATAAATTTATGTATATATGTAAATGTCTGTATATATGTGTATATACTGTGTGTATATATATAAATGTGTATGTAAATGTATATGTATATATATCAACGTGTGTGTGTGTATATATATATATATATATATATATATATATATATAAATGTGTATATATATACGTATGTATATATGTATGTGTATATATACGTTTCTGTACATGTATTTGTATATATATAAATAAAGTTGATTTGATATATGTATGTATAATATATGTATGTATATATATATATATGTATGTATGTATATATACAGTTGTATGAGTATATATGTATCTGTATACATGTTTGTATATATATGTATGTGTATATATATGTATGTATATATTTATATATATGTATGCATACATATATATGTATGTATGTATATATATGTATAAATAAATATAAGTGTGTATATATACATATATAAATATATAAATGTATATATAAATTAAAGTATATATATAAGTATGTATATATATAAATATATATAAAAGTATATATAAATAAATATGTATATATATAGGTATGTACGTATATAAATGTATGTGTGTATATATATACATTTCTATATATATATATGTATGTGTATATTTATATGTATATAAGTATGTATGTGTGTATATATATTTATATAAAAATGTATGTGTATACATATGTGTGTATATAAGTATGTTTATGTATATGTATGTATATATACATTTCTATATATGTATATATACATACGCACATGTTTGTATATGTATATACATGTATATGTACGTACGTATGTATATGTATGTAATTATATATACATGTGTTTAAATGTATGTATAAATGTGTGTATTTGTATGTATATATACGTGTGTGTATACGTATGTGTATATATACACATGTATGTATGTATACATACATGTGTGTGTATATGTATGTATGTTTATATATATGTGTTTATATGTATGTATATATACACATCTATGTATGTATGTATATATGTACACATGTATGTTCATGTATGTATGTCTATGTATGTATGTATATATATGTATGTACATGTGTATATATATACACATACATATATGTATTTGTTTATACTTCTATATGTACGTATGTATATATACATGTATGTATGTATATGTATGTATATATACGTGTGTACATGTATGTTTGTATACACATGTATGTATATACATGTATATATGTGTTTATGTGTATATATATGTTCATATACTATATATATATATGAATATATATGTTTAAGTGTGTATATACAGTATATATTTGTATGTGTATATATATATATGTATATATACGTATGTGTACATGTATGTGTATATTTGTATATAAATCAAGTTGATTTGATGTGTGTGTATATATATGTATGTATATATATGTATATGTATATATATATGTACACATATATGTGTATACATTTATATGAATGTATGTATATATATTTATCTATGTATGTTTATTTATATGTATATATATAAAGTATATTTGTGTATATAAATAAAAGTATATATATATAAGTATGTATATATAAGTACATATATATATAAAAGTTTATATACATAAGTATGTATATATATAGTTATGTAAGTATATAGGTGTATGTGTGTATATATATAAATGTATCTATATATGTATGTGTATTTTCAAATGTTTGATTATGTTTTGCTTTTATAAATTTTTTTTTTTTACTTGGTCTGAAGAAATATTCAAATTTTTTGAGATAGGATTTTTGAGTTTTCTTAAACTGTTTGCCATAATCCGCAATATTAAAATAATAAAAGGCTTGCAATATTTCAGTTGTGTAATGAATCCAGAATGTATGACATTTTCATGTTTTTAGTTGCATTACAGAAAATAAAGGACTTTATCACAATATTCTAATTTTCTGATACAGTCCTGTGTGTTTGGGTATATATATATATACATATATATATATATATATATATATATATATGTGTGTGTTTGTGTCTCTCTGACTGTTACTTTACATACAATCGACTTTCGGCCCAGAGCAAAAAAATGTATCCCAATGCGGCCCCCAAGTCAAAAAGTTTACATTAGGAAGGGGATTCATATCAGCACATTCCTTGATTCATTGCGCTTAACTTGACACATGAAACGTGACATGGGTTAGCTCTCGAGCGTTAATTTTTAAAAAAAAATTTGTGGTAATTCCAACTTTGACCGGTTTTTATGTCGAGTGGCGCTTTTCTATCATTTTCAGCAGACTGCATTGCAAAATAATTCACCCAGAATCACTTCCCTACTCTAGTAGCATTGTTTGCATGATTGTTAGTGTGCTTGTACTCATGTGTGCTTCTGGTCCTGCTGCAGTCCTTGTCCCAGCGCTACCAGAAGCAGATCTCTTCGGCAGTCCGAGGTAAGACCCCTCAACACGTTTTTAACCTCAACCTTGGGACTCACCGTCCACTTCCTGTCCAGACGAAGTGTCCCGGGTCCTGCCTTCGCTGGCGGCAGAGGACAGGACATCACCTCGGCCTCAAGTCGCCGCCCACGTCACGGGGAGCTTTGTCCCCGAGCTGGAGTCAGGAGGTGAGGTCCAGATGCTCATTTCTTCTTCTGCTATATTTTATCTCAGGGGTCACCAACCTTTTTGAACGCAAGAGCTGCTTCTTGGGTACGAAGGGCTACCAGTTTGATACACACTTAAATACATTGCCAGAAATAGCCAATTTGCTCAGTTTACCTTTAATAAGTAAATCTATATGTATATAAAAATGGTTATTTCTGTCCGTCATTCCGTCGTAAATTTTTTTTCCTTTTACGGAAGGTTTTTTGTAGAGAATAAATGATGAAAAAAAACACTTAATTGAACGGTTTAAA
Organism: Nerophis ophidion; assembly: GCF_033978795.1. Classification (NCBI taxonomy): domain Eukaryota; kingdom Metazoa; phylum Chordata; class Actinopteri; order Syngnathiformes; family Syngnathidae; genus Nerophis; species Nerophis ophidion. The sequence continues at coordinate 6,452,938 of NC_084625.1, forward strand.
AGAGGAGAAAACAGGAAAAAAATTAAAATTAACTTTTGAAACATAGTTTATCTTCAATTTCGACTCTTTAAAATTCAAAATTCAACCGATAAAAAGAACAGAAAAACTAGCTCATTTGAATCTTTTTGAAAAAATTTAAAAAAGTTAGTCATTTTTCCTGATTAAGATTAATTTTAGAATTTTGATGACATGTTTTAAATAGGTTAAAATCCAATCTGCACTTTGTTAGAATATATAACAAACTGGACCAAGCTATATTTCTAACAAAGACAAATTATTATTTCTTCTAGATTTTCCTGAACAAATTTTTTTTAAAGAAATTCAAAATACTTTAAAATAAGATTTAAATTTGATTTTACAGATTTTCTAGATTTTACAGAATGTTTTTTTTTTGTTTTAATTATGATAATTTTTGAAGAAATATTTCACAAACATTCTTTGTCAAAAAAACAGAAGCTAAAATGAAGAATTAAATTAAAATGTATTTTATTATTCTTTACAATAAAACAAACAAATTTACTTGAACATTGATTTAAATTGTCAGGAAAGAAGAGGAAGGAATTTAAAAGGTAAAACGTATGTGTTTAAAAATCCATCCATTTCCATCCATTTTCTACCGCTTATTCCCTTTTTGGGGTCGCGGGGGGCGCTGGCGCCTATCTCAGCTACCATCGGGCGGAAGGCGGGGTCATTTTTAAGGTTGTATTTTTTCTCTAAAATTGTCTTTCTGAAAGTTATAAGAAGCAAAGTAAAATAATAAATTAATTTATTTAAACAAGTGAGGACTAAATCTTTAAAATATTTTTTGGATTTTCAAATTCTATTTGAGTTTTGTCTCTCTTAGAATTAAAAATGTCCAGCAAAGCGAGACCAGCTTGCTAGTAAATAAATTAAATTAAAAAAATAGAGGCAGCTCACTGGTAAGTGCTGCTATTTGAGCTATTTTTAGAACAGGCCAGCGGGCGGCTCATCTGGTCCTTACGGGCGACCTGGTGCCCGCGTTGGTGACCCCTGCTCTGTCTTCTTCTACACTACACTTGATGTAAAACTGCAGGATGTCTACCTGCGTTGGCTCATTAGCGCCCCTTGTGGAGCCAAGTGGTTGTTGACATGTTTCCTGGCAGCTGCAAGCACGGCCGGCCGGCGACTTCAAGGGCAGAAGATCACCTGGTGGGAAGGTCAGAAGGGGCTGGCCTTCCTCCAGGACGTCCAGCTGGTGGACGGCGAGCTTGTGGTCCCGCGTCCCGGCCTCTACTACGTCTACGCCCAGACCTACTTCCGACACACCCAGGACTCGGAGGACGACTCGGCGGAGGAGGCGGGGCGCCCCCTGCTGCAGTACATCTATAAAAAGGTGAGGGCGCTCTCTCTCCCGTCCTGTTCGTCCGCACGCCCACGCCTGACCGCCGTCTTCTCAGGTGAGCACCTACCCGGTTCCCATCCTGCTGATGAAGACCAGCCGCACCTCCTGCTGGTCCCGGGAGTCCCAGTTCTCGCTGCACTCGGCCCACCAGGGGGGGCTCTTCCCGCTCAGCCCCGGGGACCGCCTCTTCGTCTCGGTGACCAACGCCTCCGCGGTGGACATGGACGAGAAAAGCAGCTTCTTCGGGGCCTTCCTCATCAGCTAAGACGCCCAAAGACCACAAGGGGGCGCTGTCGGGACTTTTACCAGGACCTGGAAAACATGGAAGCGAGGTATGAGCGCACTGTCACATACTTGTAGTATTCAGCTCCGCCGCTAGGGGGCGTGCATCCATAGCAGCAAACACCACTCACCTTTTTGAGGATTTTATAAATCAATACAATAGTTTTTTAATTCTAAGGCTTACCTCAGGTTTGGTGCCAGGCAACCCGGAAGGGTCTCAGTCTTAATGGTAAAAAATAATCATATATCATTTTTTAATCAACACCTAAATCTCCACATCAACTTCAGGCCTACCGTATTTCCTTGAATTGCCGCCGGGGCGCGAATTAATTTAAAACCTCTTCTCACAAAAGGCATGCGGTAAATTTAGGCCTGCGCTTATAAATGTAAGTGTGATGTAAGGATACCATCATGAAAAGCACATTTAATTAAAAAAACTTTATTATGGTCTCACCTTTACTTATAAATGAAGTCCATGTGCAGCTCCTTCTGATCAAAAGCATCGATAACTTGTTTATAGAAGTCTTCCTTATCTTTCTTCAGTTTTAAAAGTCTCGATGGAGATCTTCCTTTATTACCTCCTGCTTCGATTGAAAGTCCAGTTTAGAAAACGGTTTTATTTTAGATGTGTAATCCTCCAGGTTAAAAGTGCAAGCGAGAGGAAAAAATAAACGATCGCTGCTTGTTGTCACTTCTTCTGCAGCCGAGTAGTCGCAAGAAGGATCACTAGCGCCCTCTACCACCAGGAGGCGGGACTCATTTAATGACTCATATTTGACACACGCAGCTACGGTATATTAATAAAACATAGTTGCTTACTGTTCTTTTTAGCATATTCAATAGCTTGGACCTTAAATCCTACTGAATAGCTCTTAATCTTCTTCCCTTTATGAGATTTTAAATGATTGAAATCAGCCTCCTCCATTTCGAAATGATGACAGGTGAAGTGTCACTCGTGACATGACGAGTTTGACCCTGTGGAAATTCTAGACATTCGCTGATATAAATAATATTTTGACCCGGCGTTAATCCTGAGCCGGCGGTAATGCTAAGCATGCGCTAATTATTTTGCAAAACAAGTTTGACCCGGCAGTAATTCTAGCCAGGTGCATACTATATACCTGGCGGCAATTCAAGGAAATACGGTATTTGTTGATATACATTTTTAAAAATGTTTTATGCCCGTTTTGTCCAACAAAACCCTCATCCATATGGCAAAAACTCAAAATATCTCTAAAATATGGTCGAAGTGGATTATTTGATGTAAAGTAATTTGACTCCTAATTAGGTCAATAATTTGTAATTATCTGTTTGAGTTTAAAAAATATATATAAAAATATATATTTGTGAACCCAAAAGTGCCCACTCTAAGTGTTCAAAGTAAGTCTTACTTTTTAAGAAAGGTCATTCTCTCCATACAAAGTTAACATGTTTTATGTCCATTTTTTGAGAAAACATTTTTTTAAGTATAAACACAAAATATACAATATTTTCCCCCCAAATAATTATCAAAGTGGAATATTTGATGTGAAGTAATTAGAGCCCTAAATCGGTCAAGAATTCATCAATTGATTTTGTCTTTTTTTTTTTGAGCAAAGCGTTTAAAAAAAAATGTCACTATAATTCTTGGGGTTCCAAAAATAAATTAAAAATAAAAACATGATAGATCTGAAAGTTAGTAAGACTTTAGTGTTGAGTTTGTTGTTGTTTTTTAAGTTTTCTTAGATAAAAAAGATGTAAAACGTAAGTTTTTTTATGTGGCAAACACAAAATATGCAATATTTTCCCCCAAATAATTATCAAAGTGGAATATTTGATGTGAAGTAATTAGAGCCCTAAATAGGTCAAGAATTCATCAATTGATTTTATCTTTTTTTTTTTTAGCAAAGCGTTTAAAAAAATCTCACTATAATTTTTGGGGTTCCAAAAATAGATTAAAAATAAAAACATGATAGATCTGAAAGTTAGTAAGACTTTAGTGTTGTTTGTTGTTGTTTTTTTAAGTTTTCTTAGATTAAAAAGATGTAAAACATACGTTTTTTATGTGGCAAACACAAAATATACAATATTTTCCCCCCAAATAATTATCAAAGTGGAATATTTGATGTGAAGTAATTAAAGCCCTAAATGGGTCAAGAATTCATCAATTGATTTTATCATTTTTTTTGAGCAAAGCGTTTAAAAAAAATCTCTATAATTTTTGGGGTTTCAAAAATAAATTCAAAATAAAAACATGATAGATCTGAAAGTTAGTAAGACTTTAGTGTTAAATTTGTTGGTTTTTTTTTTAAGTTTTCTTGGATAAAAAAGATGTAAAACGTAAGTTTTTTTATGCGGCCAACACAAAATATACAATATTATCCCCAAAATAATTATCAAAGTGGAATACTTGATGTGAAGTAATTAGAGCCCTAAATAGGTCAAGAATTCATCAATTGATTTTATCATTTTTGGGAGCAAAGGGAAAAAAAAAAAATCTCACTAAAATTCTTGGGGTTCCCAAAATAAAAAAATGCATGACTTAACAGATAGATCTGAAGTTAGTAAGACTTTAGTGTTGAGTTTGTTGTTAGTTTTTAAGTTTTCTTAGACTAAAAATATGTAAAACATAAGTTTTTTTATGTGGCAAACACAAAATATGCAATATTTGCCCCCCAAAACATTTAAAAGTGGAAATATTTATGTAAAATAACCGGAACCTTGAATAAGTCAATCATTAAAAATATTGATTTTGTTGTTTTCGTGTAATTAGATTCAATATCGTTTCACTGCTTTGATCTTTTATTCCACTTTGTTTTGTAAAGTATTTTTAGAAGGTGTCTAGGACCGTGAAATAACTAAAAAGATGTGAAGCAGGCACACATCCTGAAATAAAGCTACACTTTGCTTACTAACGTACATTTTGCAATTCCTACAAATCTTTTCTCAGACCCTGAAGTTGCCTCATCAATGGATGCAAATATGTCAATAATCAGCAATTTTATCAAACACTGGCTATGAATGATGTAAACATTAATTTGTAACAGCTCACGTAAAACTGTAGCTTTATGCTCCCGACATTAAAACGTCCCATGCTCATGAATGCAGCCTTGTAGCATTTACTTTAAAGGCCTACTGAAATGAGATGTTCTTATTTAAACGGGGACAGCAGGTCCATTCTATGTGTCATACTTCATCATTTCGCGATATTGCCATATTTTTGCTGAAAGGATTTAGTAGAGAACATCGACGATAAACTTTGCAACTTTTGGTCGCTAATAAAAAAGCCTTGCCTGTACAGGAAGTAGCAGACGATGTGCGCGTGACGTCACGGGTTGTAGGGCTCCTCACATCTGAACATTGTTTATAATCATGGCCACCAGCAGCTAGAAAGCGACAATTTCCCCATTAATTTGAGCGAGGGTGAAAGATTCGTGGATGAGGAAAGTGAGAGTGAAGGACTACAAAAAACAAAAAACTATACAGTGAGAGCGATTCAGATATTAGACACATTTACTAGGATAATTCTGGAAAATCCCATATCTGCTTATTGTGTTACTAGTGTTTTAGTGAGATTATATGGTCGTACCTGTACAACCTGAAGGTCGGCCCTGCACCTTTCTTCAGCACCAGTTGACGGGTGGTGGTGATGCATATCTCTGCCCTTCGCAGGGGACCCTCTTTGAAACACGATCTTTCGAAATAATCGCTGCATAATACACTGTACTTTGTGTGTGTGGTCCAATCCAACCGTGTTCACTAGACCGCTCTGTTCCATAGTAAAGTTTGACTGTCATCTTTCGGGAATGTAAACAATGAAACACCGGCTGTGTTTGTGTTGCTAAAGCTAGCCGCAGTACACCGCTTTCCACCTACAGCTTTCTTCTTTGACGTCTCCATTATTCTTTGAACAAATTGCAAAAGATTCAGCAACGCAGATGTCCAGAATACTGTGGAATTATGCGATGTAAACAGACGACTTATAGCTGGGAACGACGCTGGAACAAAATGTCCTCTACAATCCGTGACGTCACGCGCACGCATCATCTTACCGCAATGTTTCAGTAGGATACTTTAGCGCGAAATTTAAAAACGCAGTTTAGTAAACTAAAGCGGCCATATTGGCATGTGTTGCAATGTTAATATTTCATCATTGATATATAAACTATCAGACTAGTTGTGGCTTTCAGTAGGCCTTTAAAACATCATTTTAGCTTCCGGCATTGAACGTGGGGTTAAAAGGAAACATGTTAAATTGAAGTGGGTCAAGTTGTGAATGAAATGTGAATGTAAATAAGTGTTATCTGTAAAAATGTGTGCAATAAATGTTCCCTGTCCTGTTGTACAACACCTGCTGTGCTGCCATCTTGTGCCCACTTGAAGAACTGCATCTTGAGGGGGGGAGAAAAAAAAGAAGCCCACAGGCAAACTTTTTTGAACGGTTTGATTTTCCTCCTTTTTGTGGAAACATGAAAGTTATATGACATGTAAGGGGGGGTGGGGGGGTGGGAGACACAAGATAACGCTAAGACACGACCGCAACGTTGCTCCAATAAATAGTCAAGTGTGGCGGATGTACTTAATAGTGAGTCTCTTCTGGTCTTTTAGCAGCGAGTTGAGGGGTCAAAGGTCACGGGGAGCTGCCGGAGTCACTTCTTTAACGTCAAAAGCTGCTCTGTTTCGTTTTTCCTGTCCTGTAAAAAATAGATCATAAAATGTTCCTGATGAAGTCATGTAGAAAAAGTTCAAGAAATGACTCCCCTGGCGGTGAAGATGACGATGACGAAGCCCAGGACCACCTCAGCAGTCAAAGCGCATGTCCAGTGAGTCGTCAAACCCCCGGCTGTCATGCCCCGCCCCCGACAGGAAGGCGGCGGGGACCGGCGTTCCAGTGGCAGTGCTGACGTTGAGGATGGTGTTGCCGGGCGAGACGCCCGCCGGAGCTCGCAGGGCGGCGGCGGCGATACTGCTGAGGTTGATGCCCAGCGTGAGGCGCGTCTGCTCCAAGGCCTTCTCCGGCACGGCGAAGGCCTCCAGCTTCTTCTCGCCGTTGGCCATGTAGGAGTTCTGGCAGCCCCGGCAGATGCAGTCCTGACACGCCTGGGACATAAACACCTGCTTTACTTTCTTGCTTTTTCACCCAACTTGAAACTCTTTTAATGCCATCGTTATTCTACATTGTTTACTTTTGTGTCTATATTATAGAGGACTAGTTATCTGGAATATTACAGCACCACAATGTCCAACATAGTAGGTTTAAGTATTCATTAAATGTTATATTTAACAAGTATATTTAATGTTTGGCCACTAAAAAAAAAGTACCATTTTTCCTTGAATTCCCCCCGAAGCACCAATTATTTTAAAACCTTCTCACTCTGGCACTTACCAAAGTCACGTGTCTTTATTACTCAACCTTTTTTCACACTGAATTTATGTACCTCAATATTTTGCATTTGAATTTTGTGAACTAATTGTTTTGGCAACAAATTATGCTGACCATTTCATTTTTTCATTTTCCATCCATCCATCATCTTCCGCTTATCCGAGGTCGGGTCGCGGGGGCAACAGCCTAAGCAGGGGAACCCAGACTTCCCTCTCCCCAGCCACTTCGTCTAGCTCTTCCCGGGGGATCCCGAGGCGTTCCCAGGCCAGCCGGGAGACATAGTCTTCTCAACGTGTCCTGGGTCTTCTACCGGTTGGACGTGCCCTAAACACCTCCCTAGGGAGGCGTTCAGGTGACATCCAGACCAGATGCCTGAACCACCTCATCTGGCTCCTCTCCATGTGGATTTTTAAATTTTAAACTAGTAAAAAAAATGCTTTTTGAAATTGTAATAATGTACAATAAGTGAGTGTTTCTTAAGTGTCATGTGACTACAACCTTGACACCTCATTGGCTGTTTCTCAAACTGTCAGTCTTCATTAACTGGAGTTGAGTCTTGCTCGTTTACGCTGAATTTTAAAAATGTTTAATTTTGAAACTCATTTTGCTAACATTTTTTTTCACTTAAATTGTCACTAAACGTATAATTTCATGGGATAAAAAAAAGGGGGGTTTGCAAAATTCTAACAAAGAATGTCATCCATCTATCCATTGGGGGAGTGCTGGAGCCTATCCCAGCTGCATTGAGGCAGAAGGTGGGGTACACCCTGGACAAAAACTCCGTTAAATGGTAAATGGGTTAAACTTGTATAGTGCATTTCTACCTTTTTTTAAGGAACTCCAAGCGCTTTGACCCAATTTCCACATTCACACACACACACACAAATGCAAGGCCCTAACCAGCATCAGGAGCAAAGGTGAAGTGTCTTGCTCAAGGACACAACGGATGTGACAAGGTTGGTAGAAAGTGGGGGGATTGAACCAGGAACCCTCAGGTTGCTGGCACAGCCACTCTTCCAACTCCACCACGCCACTTACATAAATTCAGTGTCAAAAGAAGCTTTAGTACTAAGAACACCAATGAAACCGTGACAGTGTGAGACTTGGTCAGTTGCAGGCGGGCACAGAGCAGGAAGACCTGAGTGCAGTCTGGTCATGTGACCTAGTGCCCGCCTTCATGTGAGATGTGTGAACTTACTCTTGTGTTGGTGCTGAGTGAGAAGACCTTACCTTGCGGTTGGAGTAGCAAGGACAACGCTGCCCCCTGCAGGTCAGCACTGAGGGGTTCTGGGTGGCTCGCCCGCACTTGCAGCCTTTCTTCTCCACGGGCTTCTTGTACAGCGGCTTGGAGGGGCTGGGCGGGTGGGATGGCACCCGAGGCTGTGAGCGGGGTTTGGGGGCCCCTTGCCGGGCTTTGGCGTGAGCCTTCTTGGCGCCGGCGTGGTGCTCGGCCGTCTTTTTCAGCGGCTTCACCAGCGCCGTCTTGCCCGTCTTGAGGGAGCCGCCGTTAGGCACCGGCGCCAGGTGGTGTGGCGCGGCGGCGTGGAACCTGGGCTCCGGTCTGGTTGGGGTGCCCAGGGTGAGGTAAAGGGGGGCGCTGTTGGGGGAGGCGGCCTGCAGGAGGCTGGAAATGGAGAGGGGCTGCACCTTCTCGCTGTCGCTCTCAGAGCGGGAACGTTTGCGGCGGCAGCGAGGGGGGGCGACGGCGGAGGCCTGGAGGGGGTGGCGGATGCTCTCTAGGGGCAGGGGGCGGGGCTCAGCGGGGCAGCAAGGACCGTTGAGGTTAGATGGCGGTATAAGAGGGTCATCTAGCTGCTGGGTGGGCTCAGTGTCCGTTTCCAAGGTCCGAAGCACCTCCTCCACGCTCAACAACAGCGGACCCCCGCCGTGTTTCAAGTCCTCTCCGAAAGTGCCGATGTCACAAAGTCCCGCCTCCGCCGCGACGCACACCGGGAGTGCCTCCGAAAAGGCCTCCTGCTTGGCGACCAGCCCGTTACAATCGTGCAGCCCATTAAGGCCGCCATCCTCCCCTTTCACCTCACTGGGGGGCGGGGCTTGGTCAGGCCAGGGCTCCCGCAAGGCGGGGGCAGTCTGAGGGGGGCTCTCGGCGTCCGAAGCGTCCTCGTGCTCGCTCTCGGCCAACTTGAGGCCCTCGCTGAGGACGGCCTGCAGGTCGGGCGAGTCGTCGGCGGCGCTGGCGATGTGCGGGGCGAGCGGCGACTGCGTGATGTAGAGGCAGAGCTTCCTGTAGCAGCGCACCAGCAAGGACAGCTGGCGGTTCTCCTGGAAGCGGGAGTAGTCTTTGCACCAGCTGCACGACGGCTTCAGCTGCATCCTCTGACCTTTGCAGGCGCGACACACGTAATGCTGACACGAGGAGTCGGTGGGCGCGATGGGGTCCTGCAGCAGGTTGCCTAGGAAACGCATGAAAACACGTCTCAATAAAGTCATCTTTATCTTCTCAAATCAGCAAACATCCTTTCATCTGCTCACAGCTGGATGTTTCTTTACATTCCGCTCCCTCGCTACACAACAAGCGCCTTTTCATTCTTTCGGTGCAGCTTCCTTAGCAACGGCCGGTTGCTAAGGCCTGCAGCTGCAGACAGGAAAAAGGATGAAGGCCCATTGATAAGAGAACACTTAAGTGCTCCTGGAGCCCGCACACACACACACACGCTCTATAAACACACACTCATCTATTATTCAGGCAGTGTTGATAAAACTGCTGCAGGTGAGCATTGAGGTATCAATCAATCAATCAATGTTTATTTATATAGCCCCAAATCACAAATGTCTCAAAGGGCTGCACAAATCATTACGACTACGACATCCTCGGAAGAACCCACAAAAGGGCAAGGAAAACTCACACCCAGTGGGACGCCAGTGACAATGCTGACTATGAGAAACCTTGGAGAGGACCTCAGATGTGGGCATCCCCCCCTCCCCCCTCTAGGTAAATAAAATACAGCATTTTAAAATATCAAATGACAATATGATAAAACGTGAATATAACATATGTTACACCAGGGGTGTCCAAAGCACGGCCCGCAGCTCGGTTTTTATCGGCCCGCGACACATTCTACAGACAAACTAAACAGGTGCCAAATTAGAACAAAAAACGATGAATAATTAAACGGGACCAAATCCCCCCAAAATGGGACCTGAAAACCAAATCGGTGGACAACATGAGCATCTTACTGTTTGATGGATGATTTCTGTGTGTCCTGTTTTGATGAAAAAGTGTGCAACTGTCTTAAATGGGTTGTACTTGTATATCGCGTTTCTACCTTCAAGGTACTCAAAGCGCTTTGACACTACTTCCACATTTACCCATTCACACACACATTCACACACTGATGGAGGGAGCTGCCATGCAAGGCGCCAACCAGCACCCATCAGGAGCAAGGGTGAAGTGTCTTGCTCAGGACACAACGGACGTGACGAGGTTGGTTCTAGGTGGGATTTGAACCAGGGGCCACTCTACCACTGCGCCACGTCGTCCCTAATTTAATGTCTCGTGAGACATTAAATGTTTTGCAGTGTACTAAAGCCCTCAAAAGCGTTTCAGCTGACCGTATAATAATAGCAATTAGGGCTGGGCGATATATCGATACATCACGGGTTTGTCTCTGTGTGATATAGAAAATGACTGTATCGTGATATTGGAGTATACGTTCTCACGCAGTTGCTTTTAGCTGCGGGCATTAGACTACAGGCTCTTCTCACTCTTTCCCGTCTATCCTCACAGACAAGCAGGCGCACATTCTTACACACGTCACATACGTGTACACACTCGCCCAGCAGAGAGGTAGCAGACTGGGTAACGTTAGCTGTGATGCTAACGTAGCCGTACGAGTCGTCGTAATACGAGAGAAAGAAGGTGCGAATCTGGTAACAAATGAAGGAAGACTTCATTCCCAATAAAAACACAGTATCATGTTAGACCCGCTCAACATCCATTGCTTTCGGTCCCCTAGAGGGGGGGGGTTGCCCACATCTGAGGTCCTCTCCAAGGTTTCTCATAGTCAGCATTGTCACTGGCGTCCCACTGGGTGTGTTTTCTCCTTGCCCTTTTGTGGGTTCTTCCGAGGATGTTGTAGTCGTAATGATTTGTGCAGTCCTTTGAGACATTTGTGATTTGGGGCTATATAAATAAACATTGATTGATTGAAAAACATCAGGGTTTCCATCGTCTGGCGGTGGTTCGGCTTCAAGTGGGAATATGTCAAACAGACAACCGTAATTTGTCAAGTGTGGGGCCAAAGCGTTGCTATAAAAAGTAGCATTACTGCTAATATGTAGCATCATTTGAAAAGTCACTCGCTAGAGAATGAAGAGAACTTAATAACGTCTTTAGTAACTTACCACATAGTGAAGGACGAATACTATTTGATTTCCTATTATGCAGCTCCCGAAAATCTCCCGAAGACTCCTCAAAGATAGACACTTTTGACCTCCCTTTTTGTCAACAACATCTGTAGCCTCAGCCATACAAAAACACTTCACCTCTCCCGAGTTGGGCATACGCACACACATGACCCCCACCCTTAAATCAACACCCTCACCAACGTTCATATCCTCTGGGGTTGTGAAATGGCTGAGCAGTGCTACAGAGCGAACAGCGGGCCTGTGCAAACCCACCCCTCCCTCTGTTGCAGGTTGGTGTGATGTATGTATGTTTAATGTGTGCCATGCTATGTGAGGTTTTTTCCTTGGACTCAGACTAGACCTCTGCTGAGGGTCTAGCCTTGGACTGATATTTTTTTACCCCCCCCCCCTTTCCTAATGTCACCCTTTTCTTATCTTTTTAAGGAGCGCTGTAACCCCCCCCCCCCTGTAACGTGTCTGCTCTTAGCGGGACTGTGCCGGAAATGTAATTTCAGTTCTGATGTGTCTTGTACATGTTGGAACGGACAAATAAAAATGATTGTGATTCTGATTTTTGACACTTAAAATGTCTGACAATCTTGCACTTTCTGTTTTGAAAATGACTTGAATGTTTGTGCCACTGCTTAATAACTGTGTAATAAATACACTTTTGGTCAATTGACTTAGTTGTGATTTCCCTCTCTGCATGAAAGTTTAAAAGTAGCATATATTAATGCTACATAAAGAAGAATGTTTTAATGTAGACACATAGAATCATCATACTGCTGTGATTATATGCATCAAGTGTTCATTCAAGGCTAAGGCAAAATATCGTAATATACATCGTATATCACGATATGGCATAAAAATATCAAGATATTTAAAAAAGGCCATTCCCTAATAGCAATATTAGTAAATATTAGCTTACTTTCCAGCACAGTTAACATAAATACAAATAAAATCATTATTATAATAATTTTCATGAATTATTACATTGCTTTGTTATCCAAACACAAAGCTAAGATGTAGAAGTGTTTTATTAAATGTTAGCATATGTTCACCTACATTGTTTTGGTTTAAGTATTTTTCATATACAAAATGTATAAAAGTGGCCCTCGCATCCTTCAATTTTTCTGTATGTGGCCCTCACTAGAAAATGTTTGGACACCTCTGTTTTACACATTTCCGCCTTTTTTCTAAAAAAAAATTGGTTATTTTGCTTGCATAACTTGAATATAAATCATGCCACTAAAGTAGCATAAAAAGGGGGTGTGACACGGTAATCCACGCGCTTTGTCTCGTTTCCACAACAAAATCACGCTTATTTCACAAAAAAACGTATTAAATATAAATGCAAATGGGCATAAAATGCATCGTGTTTCTATATAGCGTCATTGTGGTGAAATTGTATCGCGTTTGCCAACCATCACTCGTTTATCCGACAGCAAGTGAAGGCAGCATTGTTGTGACGCAACGTCCAAAGCGCATATTAATATGAACAGTAAACCATGGCTATTAATAAGAACACATGAATGGTAACATGGATAATAAAGTATCGTTCCTACTTTTTTTTAAATTGTGTTATTTTGCTTGCATAACTGTTAAATATAAATCGTGTCACTAAAGTAGCATTCAAAATGGGGTGTGTCACGGTAACTATGGCTGCGTTCAGGAACCCCCAAAAACACAAACGCACGCGCAATGTTTCGTTTCCAAAACAAAACCACGCTTATTTCACCAAAAAAAGCATTAGATATTCATGCAAATCATCATAAGAATGCATCATGTTTCTATATAGCGTCATTGTGATGAAATTGTATCGCGTTTGCCAACTGTTGTCTCGTTTTTCCGACAGCAAGTGAAGGCAGCACTGTTGTGAAGCAACGTCCAAAGCGCAAATTAATATGAAGCATGGTTGTTAATAAGAACTAAATACATGCATTTTAACATAGGTAATAAAGTATATTTCCTGGGTTTCTTTAATTGCGCTATACGGCTTTCATAACTGTTAAATATAAATCATGCCACTAAAGTAGAATAAAAAGGGGGTGTGTCACGGTAACTATGGCTGCGTTCAGGAACTCCAAAAAACAAACCATACGCATAGCTATGTTCGTTTCCACAACAAAACCACGCTTATTTCACAATAAACCTTAATAAATATACATGCAAATGTGCAGAATAACGCATTGTGTTGCTATGTAGCGTCATTGTGAGGAAATTGTATCGCGTTCGCCAGCCGCCACTCGTTTTTCCGACAGCAAGTGAAGGTAGCATTTTTTAATACAGCATTGACAACATTGTTAAGAAGCAACGGCCAATCTTGCCACTAAAGTAGCATAAAAAAGGGTGTGTGTCACGGCAACTATGGCTGCGTTCAGGAACTCCAAAAAACACAAAACAAACGCGCTATGTCTCGTTTGCACCACAAAACCACGCTTAACCACAATAAGCCGCATTAAATATACATGCAAATGCACAGAATAACGCACAGTGTTGCTATGTAGCGTCATTGTGATGAAATTGCATCGCGTTTGCCAACTGTCACTCGTTTTTCCGACAGCAAGTGAAGGCAGTATTGTTTAATACGTTTTTGTGAAGCAACGTCCAAAGCGCACATTAATATGTACCGTAAAACATGGTTATTGATAGAACAAAGTACATGAATGTTAACATGGATAATAAAGTAAATTTCCTACGTTTTTTTAATTGCGCTATTTGGCTTTCATAACTGTTAAATATAAATCGTGCCTGCCGCTAAAGTAGCATAAAAAGGGGGTGTGTCACGGTAACTATGGCTGCGTTCAGGAACTCCGAAAAACACAAAACACACGCGCTAAGTCTCGTTTCCACAACAGAACCACGCATTTTTCACTATAAACCGCATTAAAAATACATGCAAATGTGCAGAATAACGCAGTGTTGCTATGTAGCGTCATTGTGATGAAATTGCATCGCGTTTGCCAACCGTCACTCGTTTTTCCGACAGCAAGTCAAGGTACCATTGTTTAATACAGCATTGATAACATTGTCGAGAAGCGCACATTAATATAAAACGTGCCGCTAAAGTAGCATAAAAAGGGGGGTGTGTCACGGGAACTATGGCTGCGTTCAGGAACTCCGAAAAGCACAAAACACACCCGCTATGTCTCGTTTCCACAACAAAACCACGCTTATTTACCAAAATTAAATATACATGCAAATGAGCATTAGATGCATCGTGTTTCTATATTGCGTCATTGTGATTAAATTGTATCGCGTTTGCCAACTGTCATCTCATTTTTACGACAGCAAGTGAAGGCAGCATTGTTGTGAAGCAACGTCCAAAGCGCACATAAAACAAGGTTATTGATAAAAACCAAATAAATGCATGTGAACATGGATAATAAAGTAATGTTTACGGGCACTTACCGCACACCAGGCAGGACAAGGACTGTCGGAAGAAGGGCAGTAGCCTGCAGAGCTCGGCCAGGGCTCGGGGGTCTCCGGGGTCGCACTGCAGCACGGAGCGGCTCGCCGACACGTACAGCGACGTCGCGTTCACCGGGTTCATCTCCGCGGCCTGGCCCGGGGAGCCCCGGTCCGCTCGGTCCCGATGTCTCAAAAATGTGTCACACGAACACCACAGATGAACAAATGGACTCCGGGGGCTTTAAAGACAACATCTGGTCCAAAAAAAACAAACAAAAAAAAACACGTCCTCGGTTCCGTTAAGTTACATTCAATCCATCCTCGGTGTCGAGTCAGTTCGCAAGCGGGCCTTGCAGTGCTTCAACGCGGGCTGAGGTTCGACAGAGCATGGTGTGTGTGGAGCGGAGCATAGACGTCACACAGCCGCCTTAAAGCAACGGCGGCCCGGGCTCTCTGAAGGGAAAATGATCCGCTTGGTTCCATGATGGTTGCATAGTCAGAAGTCGCCGCCGTGCTGGTGTTTTGCTCCGTGGAAGGCCTCTCTCTCTCCCGCGGGGGCTCGTCACGGTTCTTGTTATTGTTCACTGAGATTCATGGCGGCCCACAACAAACCAGGAGGCCAGAAGCGTCCTTTCGCCAAGTAGCGCGTCCACACGCCCGTTTAAAATGAAACAATAAGCCCGGGAGAAGTTAAGGTGCAGACGGGAAAAAATTCAGAGATCCACTGGTTCGTTCTTTGCAGAAAATCACGAACCACCAGAAGCCTCGGGCTCGAGTGACAGCGCTGGCCGCCTGAGCTGCACCGAAAAGCGGGTACACAGCAAGGAGCAGGCACCCGGCCTAGTCGGGTCTAGCGGGGCTTCCTTTACGCGCTGCGCGGTCACGGCTTACGAAAGAGGGATTACACTCCGAATAATGTCCTTGCGGAGCTTTTGGTGGCGTTTGTGGGGAAAGGAAGTGGGTTTAGTCCGTGTTTGTGTTCGATGCTATAGCTAGCAGCGGCGTACTTCCCATACCGTCCGTCGCCTTTCCCGCCCACGTCCACGCGAGGGCGCTGTGATCCCAAATCTCGCGATGACCTTTGTGACGTGTCGAAAACAATGGACGTCACGAAGAAGGTGACGTAATCCATTTGATTAATTTAAAATGTGTTTTGTAAGCCGTCCATTATTATACAAACTGTTTTTGGATGTACCTTCCTTTTGGTTCCATTTTGTTTTAATGATCATTACTAAGAACAGTTGGTGATGTTTATTCTTAACAAGTCTTTCATTTCCCTTCTCTCACGCATGGTAAATGAACGTGTGACCATTTATGGGCATAATGGTGACAACTTCCGACCTCCCTTCCTCCTATTTGTCGATATTTACAATTGCAAAGAGGTATAAATGGCTAAAAATACTTTATTTTTGTGTGTCTGTTCTTTAACATTCAAAGCACAGTTCCATCATATAAAGCAGTGGTTCTCAACCTTTTTTCAGTGATGTACCCCCTGTGAACATTTTTTTAATTCAAGTACCCCCTAATCAGAGCAAATCATTTTTGGTTGAAAAAAAAAAGAGAGATAAAGAAGTAAAATACAGCACTATGTCATCAGTTTCTGATTGATTAAATTGTATAACAGTGCAAAATATTGCTCATTTGTAGTGGTCTTTCTTGAACTATTTGGAAAAAAAGATATAAAAAAACTAAATTTTTTTTTTAAAATAAACAAGTGATTCCATTATAAATAAATACTTCTACACATAGAAGTAATCATCAACTTAAAGTGTCTTCTTTGGGGATTGTAATAGAGATCCATCTGGATTCATCAACTTAATTCTAAACATTTCTTCACAAAAAAGAAATCTTTAACATCAATATTTATGGAACATGTCCACAAAAAATCGAGCAGTCAACACTGAATATTGCATTGTTGCATTTCTTTCCAAAAATTTCTGAACTTACATTCATATTTTGTTGAAGTTTTATTCAATAAATATATTTATAAAGGATTTTTGAATTGTGGCTATTATTAGAATATTTAAAAAAATATCTCATATATTTATCATCAAGTACCCCCATTTGAGAACCACTGATATAAAGGATCTTTGACTGGCATTTTTTCGTAGGTCCTTAAAAAAAGAAAATAGATCTTTGTCACAAGTAGAGGATCTTTGACCAGCATTTTTTGCAATGGATTGTTCAAACCTGAAGAGTGCTCCTGTTATCTTCAGGATCTTTGACCAACTTTTATTTTGCACTCGGTCCTAAAAATAGAAATATGCTCCTGAACGTAAAGGATCTTTGACCAGCATATTGGCAGGATGTCCTTCATAAGTGAAAAGCGTATTTGTCGTATGAACAATCTTTGGAAAAGTGCTGCTCCTGTCATATAAATGATCTTTGACTAGCATTTTTGTAGCAATTCCTTCAAAGGTGAATACCAGTCCTGTCACAGAAGATTTTAACTTTTTTATTGTTTTTGCAGCATTTGCCTCAAAACCAGAGAACTCCTGTTTCATATAGACAATCTATGACCAGCAGTTTTGCAGTAGCTCCCTAAACAGTGCAGCGGTCGACTGTCAAAGAGAGGATCTCTGACTTGCAAATTTGCAGTATTCTATAAAAGAGATCAGTTGTTGCTGTAGGTCGGTAACGTTGTGCAACTTACTACCACTAGGGGTGTACTACTTAGAACAGTGGTTCTCAAATGGGGGTACGCATACCCCTGGGGGTACTTGAAGGCATGCCAAGGGGTACGTGAGATTTTTTTTTTAAATATTCTAAAAATAGCAACAATTTAAAAATTATTTACAAATATACTTATTGAATAATTCTTCAACAAAATACGAATGTAATGTAAAAAGAAATACAACAATGCAATATTCAGTGTTGACAGCTAGATTTTTTGTGGACATGTTCCATAAATATTGATGTTAAAGATTTATTTTTTGGTGAAGAAATGTTTAGAATGAAGTTGATGGATCTCTATTACAATCCCCAAAGAGGGCACTTTAAGTTGATGATTACTTCTATGTGTAGAAATCTTTATTTATAATTGAATCACTTGTTTATTTTTCAACAAGTTTTTAGTTATTTTTATATCTTTTTTCCAAATAGTTCAAGAAAGACCACTACAAATGAGCAATATTTGGCACTGTTATACAATTTAACAAATCAGAAACTGATGACATAGTGCTGTATTTTACTTCTTTATCTCCTTTTTTCAATCAAATTTTTTTTTGCTCTGATTAGGGGGTACTTGAATTTAAAAAATGTTCACAGGGGGTACATCACCTAAAAAAGGTTGAGAACCACTGACTTAGAATATTGCTATGACATTCTATACACATGACGCAGTCCTTTGACTCACTCAACCAGAGGGTCCGGCGTGTTACGGTGCAGTCTCTCAGCTGACATATTTGAAATAAATCTGACCAGTACCATCAAGACGCCAATTGTTCTAAAGGAAAAAAAAGAAAAAGATTACACCTTTTTATATGCGAAAAATTAGAAGATTATGAGGACTCATGTTACAACAATTTCTTTGCACAAATTCATAGTGGTGCACAACCTATGGTTGAAAAAAAACTAACTAAAAAAAAAAAAAAAAACACACACAAAAAAAGTCCCCGGGGTTCCTTTTAGGACTTCCCATAAATATTTCCTGACAAAAAAAAAACTCCTGTGTTGCTATCTCTTTTTCTTGCTTGTTGCTAATTCTGTGCCTCAACCCCACAGACACAGAAACATGTTTCTTTTTTAAGCACCCAGGCTTGAAGTAAGAAAAGGTCAAAACTTACATTGTCAAAAGTTTTACACACACACACACACTTATGTTTGTACAGTATACACACATACATATTCACACACACATGTATTCACAAAACCAGTGAAGTTGGCACGTTGTGTAAATGGTGAAAAAAAAACAGAATACAATGATTTGCAAATTATTTTTAACTTATATTTAATTGAATACACTGCAAAGACAAGATATTTAAAGTTTGAACTGGAAAACATTGTCTATATGCCAAACCACATTCTGCACGTTTTACAACAGCGTGGCTCCGTAATAAAAGAGTGCAGGTACTAGACTGGCCTGCCTGTAGTCCAGACCTGTCTCCCATTGAAAATGTGTGGTGCATTAATTAAGAAGCCTAAAATACCACAATGGAGACCCAGGACTTTTGAACAACTTAAGCTGTACATCAAGCAAGAATGGGAAAGAATTCCACCCGAAAAGCTTCAATAATTGGTCTCCTCAGTTCCCAAACGTTTACCGAGTGTTGTTAAAAGGAAAAGGTCACGTGACAACTTTTTTGCAATGTTTTGCTGCCGTTAAATTTTAAGTTAATGATTATTTGCAAAAAAAAAAAAGTTTCTCAGTTGGAAGATTAAATATCTTGTCTTTGTAGTCTATTCAATTGTATTACGTTTTTATTTACCATTTACACAACGTGCCAACTTCACTGGTTTTGTATATACAGTATATATATATACACACACGTGTACGTATGTATATACGTATGTATATACACATATATACACATATATATACACATATATATACACACACACACATGCATACACTTATATGCATGTATATACACACACACGTATTATACACACGTATATATTTTCAAATATATACATAAACACGTATACACACACATACATGTATATATATATATACATACATACATATATACACATACATAAATATGTATATATATATATATATATATATACACATACATACATATATACACATACATAAATGTGTATATATATATATACATACATACATATATACAGTATATGTACGCATATATACTTACAATATATTAGGATATTGTTGCAATGTGTGTATATACATACACACATACATACATATATATACATACACATACATACATACATATATATATACACATACATATATAGATACATACATATATACACATACATACACATATATATATTTACATACATATATATACACATACATATATACATACATACATATATATACATACACATATATATACACATACATATATACATACATACATATATACACATACATACACATATATATATATATATATATATATATACACACACATACATATATACATACATACATATATATACATACACATACATACATATATATACATACACATACATACATATATATATACATACATACATACATACATACATACATACATATATACATACATACATACATATATATACATACATACATACATACATATATATATATACATACATACATATATATATATATATATATATATACACATACATATATACATACATACATATATATACATACATACATACACACACACACACACACATATATATATACACACATACATACATACATATATATACACTCATACATACATAAACACACACACACATATATATACACACACACACACACACACACACACACACACACACACACACACACACACACACACACACACACACACACACACACACACACACACACGTTTCTGTAAACTTCTTATTAAAGTTAAGAAGCAAGTTAGATATATTTTTATCTGACTTGATTGATTACAGATATATTACACATTGAACATTTGCAAACATTTAGATATTAAACACCAATTTTTTCTTAGAGAGGACCTACGATTATTGGCTGTCAGACTATTGATTTATTAAATCACATTTTGTTCATAGTTAACTTGTAATATATATCAGGATTACTTGCAAATATATATATTTTTTTATCTGTAATAAGTATATCTTATACAAATAATTTTCAAGTGTTTAATACTGCAAACATGGCACTCGACATGTTTTCTTTATGCAAATTCTTATTAAACATGTTGCTCTTTAAAACTGCTGGGAAAAAAATGGACATAACCATTTTTTGACAAACACAAACAGGACCCTCATGTTGGACTTAGTCAGCATATTTCCCTAATATATATTATATAAATACATTTTCTACAGCTTGTCCCTCTCAGTGTCACGGGGGGTGCTGGAGCCTATCCCAGCTGCATATTGTTTTAAATTTAGAACAATTTATGTTGCTTCAAATTGTAGATTTATTTGAACATGAGTTAAAGTGAAAATTAAGAAATGAAAGTTTCCCTCGACTCAACCGCACTTGCATTGTAAAAATGATCTTCTGTAAGGGTTTAACACATTTGATTGCTGCTGGAATAAATATTTTTTCTGTTACCACATGTTAAGGGTTAGGAGAGTTCGTATATTTGAAGTCCAGCGGGCTGCTTAAAGTGTTGGTGACATGTCAAGTGTTGGCAGACAAGTTGGAATGCTAACAACACAAAAGAAAAGCCGATGAAGCAGCGAGGAAGGAAAACCTCGCATGACGCAACATTGCAGAAGAACACACTTTTACTGACTTCTTCAAAGTTGTAAACAAACTCTGCTCTGTTTAGGAGCTCTTTATATTTGTCTTATTACCAAAATCATGCACCTGGGGATAGGTTGACTGGCAACACTAAAATGGACCCTAGTGTGTGAATGTTGTCTGTTTATCTGTGTTGGCCCTGTGATGAGGTGGCCACTTGTCCAGGGTGTACACAGCCTTCTGCCCGAATGCAGCTGAGATAAGCTCCAGCACCCCCCGTCACCCCAAAGGGGGAAAAGCGGTAGAAAATATATGGATGGAAGTCTCTGTTTTTCCCAGTTTACAACAACTTACTTTATCCACACTGACGACCCGGTGAACTATAGCCTGTCTCAGGTGTCGGGAACCTTTTTGGCTGAGAGCCAAAAAGCCAAATATCTCAAAAAGTATTTCCGTAAGAGCCATACAATATTTTTCTCAACACTGAACACAACTAAACGTGTGCATTTTTAAGTAAGTCTAACATTTCTAGGGTGTAAGAGGTCTCTTATTCTTTATAATAACATTGGTATTCTGAAGCTAACTGTGGAGGGGGCGTGGCCTGCGGGCCTGCAGCGAACTGGGGTGTGCCAGGACAGGCCTCGAAATCAGCGACAGGTTTTGATTGATTGATTGATACTTTTATTAGTAGATTGCACAGTTCAGTACATATTCCGTACAATTGACCACTAAATGGTAACACCCCAATAAGTTTTTCAACTTGTTTAAGTCGGGGTCCACGTTAATCAATTCATGGTGGGTGCGTAGATGGTCCACCTGGGCGTTGATATCTAATCACCTGTCGCTCTGTTATAAGCAGCAGCCAGTAGGAGAGACGGGGTTGGGGCTGGAGCCAGAGCGCGAGCGAGAACAAAAGACAAAAATACAATTGCTGGACACCAACTGAGAGACTTATTGAAAAATAAAACAATATTGTGAACCTGAAACAGGCTCTCATGTCGGTGCTTGGTGGTCTGAAGAACCCCCAGAGGGTAAGCCCCACACTAACCAATAATAAATAAATAACTTCTTACCATTACGCAACCTTTTGAACAGGTGCGGTAGAAAACGGATGGATGGAATAAAAATGCATGAGAATGTTTTATATTTTGAACGTTATTTTTAACACTGTGATTACAAGTGGAATCACTCATTACTTATCATATTAAGCAATGTCAGCTAAGATTTATCCGAGAGCCAGATGCAGTCCTCAAAAGAGCCACATCTGGCTCGCGAGCCTTGGGTTCCCTACCCCTGGCCTATCTGCTCATTATTGGCCCTATTTATTTTTCATTATTTTAACATAAAAGTCAGCCCTAGTTATTTTTTTATTCTGTTTTGCCATCTTGGAAATTGTAAAATTACAAAAATTAAAGTTTTTATGCACCAAAAAGCCGATGAAGGCCTTGATTTAGCTGTGGTTGTTTCTGCTTGTAGTACTACTTTGCTCCGCTTGGGGACGCCAAAGTGCACTTTTCAAGAACTGTTTCTGAACGTCATAGATGGAGTTGTTGTATTACAGAGAAAAACATGGCACATATCTACAAATGTTAATATTATTAACTATTAGTTACATCATTCTACCGCATTGCTGTTAGTTATAGGCGCTATTGGCAAATAAAAAATAGACAAACCCTCTTTGGTAGTCAATCCAAACTGTTGCCTCATACTGATGTTCATATCGCTGGGAATTGCCCTGTAATGAGGTGGCTACTTGTCCACGGTGTACCCCGCCTTCCGCCCGATTGTAGCTGAGATAGGCACCAGCGCCCCCCGCGACCCCACTGGTAATAAGCGGATGGATGGATGGATCGCTGGAAATTACTTTAAGGGTTTACATTGTTTCTAAATAGCAACATATATATTCCAGTTACTGAAAAAAACGAGAACTTTTAAATGTTTAAGTTCATTTTGAATATCCAATACATATTTTAATTTCTCCTGACATGTTCGAAATGGAGTATGAAGAAGCAAAGTTTATTCAATCTTTCCCCTTTTCATATCACAGCAATTACCACATGTAACACAATTACGTCAAAGGCTTTTAAATGCAACAGTTTTCTTGAGTAAGAAACCTGCCAAACAGGCTTTTAGGGATGAATCTGGGTTTTTCCAATAGTTTTGAGTCCCATAATGAGGTCATTAATATTGCATTTTCAATAAAGTTCAAGATTTCTATCACCATCATTTTTTATTTGTACTTTGCAAAAACTGAGTTTGAACAGTCTCTAAAAGTCAATCTTATAAGTACGTTGTTTTAATTCTTGGCGTAATGCATTCCATGACTTATTCTACGTACTGATCACTGTTGTTGTATGTGCATACAATGTTTTTAATTAGATTTTCTTTAGGGTGATAGTTCTCCTCTTTTAATGAGAACAAATGTACTTTTTGGAGGTTGCAGGTTCTAGTGCTTTGTACCGTATTTCTCGGACTATAAATCGCAGTTTTTTTTCATAGTTTAGCCAGGGGTGCGACATACTCAGGAGCGACTTATGTGTGAAATTAACACATTACCGTAAAATATCAAATAATATTATTTAGCTCATTCACGTAAGAGACTAGACGTATAAGATTTCATGGGATTTATGGATTAGGAGTGACAGATTGTTTGGTAAAGGTATAGCATGTTCTATATGTTATAGTTATTTAAATGACTCTTACCATAATATGTTACGTTAACATACCAGGCACCTTCTCAGTTGTTATTTATGCCTCATATAACGTACACTTATTCAGCCTGTTGTTCACTATTCTTTATTTATTTTAAATTGCCTTTCAAATGTCTATTCTTGGTGTTGGATTTTATCAAATAAATTTCCCCCAAAAATGCGACTTGTACTCCAGTGCGACTTATACACGTTTCTTTCCTTCTTTATTATGTATTTTCGGAAGGTGCGATGTATACTCCGAAAAATACGGTACGTAATACACATCATCATTGAATTTCAATATTTTTGATTCAATAAATGAAGGTTTTGAATGTTCTCTATATCCAACATTATGCATCATTCTAACATACTTCTTTTGTAACAAAGTTAATTGCAGTTATTTCTTTATATTTCAATAACAGATATGGTAACCCTAGCAACCAGTCATTCAATGTTGGTTTCCGGCCATGCCGCTTATGTGGAGTGATTTCTCCAGATTCTCTGAACCTTTTGGTGATATTATGGATCGTAGATGGAATAGAATAGAATAGAATGAACTTTATTGTCCTTATATTTGCATATAACGAAATTAAAGACTCCAATTTAAGGTGCGGTGGTGGGAACAAATATGGGGTGAAATAAATGACATAAGAGGTAAAAAGGAAAAACTAACAATTGAAATAAACAGACTACTATCCAATAAAAATAATAAGCAATCCAGTACAATATACAAAACACTATAGAAGTACAAAATACAAAATACTGTACAATATACGGAGCAAGACAGGAGTACCGAAGTAATAAATAACAATCAGATGTTGAAATCCCTAAATTTCTTGCAATTGCACTTTGAAAAACGTGGTTCTCAAACTGTTTGACTATTTGCTCACGCAGTTGTGGACAAAGGGGTGTACCTCGCCCCATCCTTTCTTGTGAAAGACTGAGCATTTTTTGGGAAGCTGTTTTTATACCCAATCATGGCACCCACCTGTTCCCAATTAGCCTGCACACCTGTGGGATGTTCCAAATAAGTGTTTGATGAGCATTCCTCAACGTTATCAGTATTTATTGCCACCTTTCCCAACTTCTTTGTCACGTGTTGCTGGCATCAAATTCTAAAGTTAATGATTATTTGCAAAAAAAAACATGTATATCAGTTTGAACATCAAATATGTTGTCTTTGTAGCATATTCAACTGAATATGGGTTGAAAAGGATTTGCAAATCATTGTATTCTGTTTATATTTACATCTAACACAATTTCCCAACTCATATGGAAACGGGGTTTGTGCAAACAAACAAGTCACAGCTGAGGATTGGAACTTTGATTAGCCATTCAAACCCTTTTGTGTTACCTTTTGTGCATGTTAACAGATCAAAGTCACTGGGGTATGTAAACTTTGGTCAGGGTCATTTGGGTACTTTCTTTTGTCATTTTTATTAGCTCGGTTGGTAGAGTGGCCATGCCAGCAACTTGACGGGTTGCAGGTTCGATTCCCGCTTCCGCCATCCTAGTCACTGCCGTTGTGTCCTTGGGCAAGACACTTTACCCACCTGCTCCCACTGCCACCCACACTGGTTTAAATGTAACTTAGATATTGGGTTTCACGATGTAAAGCACTTTGAGTCACTAGAGAAAAGCGCTATATAAATATAATTCACAATTCACAAAAACGAGTAAACACAGTTTGCCACAAAAATAGCTTCACACAACCATTAAACATGAGTGGAAGAAAGGTTTTTGTGTTATCATTCATATTCTCTGAAGAATGGCCAAGAAATCATAAATTCTCCCAGGGTATGTAAACTTATGCACACAACTGTGTACTGTATGTAGCCTTGTAGCTTTACTATTATTGCTTCCCGTTGGTTAAGTAGTTCCTTATCTAGTTCAAGACCAACACTCTGATGCCATACCGTTCTAATTTGTTTATTAAGATATCATGATTAATTAATTGTAAATTTATCCCAAATAATGACACAGGCTTACAAAAAATACTTATTATTTAATGGTGAGGTTTGTCATACTGGAGGCTTCAAGCAACAATCTCAAAGTCTGAATCGGCATTATTTTGGTGACTAAGGTGTTATAGTGTAACACTGTCATGCGCACACACACACACACACATTAGTGATGACGCTGATGACTGGCATACATCCTTCCTCTTCTTGTGCTTTGGTGTGTGAGAGTTTGGCAGACACGCGCCGGAAGGAATCACGGAAGTGTTAGGAAATAAGAACATGACATACTTTTTCCCCCCCAACGTCCATGACTTGATAGTGACAACTAAGTATAACTCGTACAGATGTCAAAACACCTTACAATGTCAAACTTCCTGCGTAGGTGACTAACGACGCATTTTTTCCTTGCGACTCATGTCAACACGTCATGAAATAAATGATAAGATAAAGCGAGGCACACATATTTTTAGCTTTCTCAGTCCAAGAAGACGTTTTTGTCTATTTTGTCTTGAACCAAAGGTGATAGTGTAAATTATAGAGATGTTTGATAATATCGTCCATCTTCTTCCGCTTATCCGAGGTCAGGTCGCGGGGGCAGCAGCCTAAGCAGGGAAACCCAGACTTCCCTCTCCCCAGCTACTTCGTCTAGCTCTTTCCGGGGGTTCCCGAGGCGTTCCCAGGCCAGCCGGGAGACATAGTCTTCCCAACGTGTCCTGGGTCTTCCCCGTGGCCTCCTACCGGTTGGACCGGTAGGGAGGCGTTCGGGTGGCATCCTGACCAGATGCCCGAACCACCTCATCTGGCTCCTCTCCATGTGAAGGAGCAGCGGCTTTACTTTGAGTTCCTCCCGGATGGCAGAGCTTCTCACCCTATCTCTAAGGGCGGAGGAAAGTCATTTGGGCCGCTTGTACCCGTGATCTTATCCTTTCGGTCATGACCCCAAGCTCATGACCATAGGTGAGGATGGGAACGTAGATCGACCGGTAAATTGAGAGCTTTGCCTTCCGGCTCAGCTCCTTCTTCACCACAATGGATTGGTACAACGTCCGCATTACTGAAGACGCCGCACCGATCCGCCTGTCGATCTCACGATCCACTCTTCCCTCACTGGTGAACAAGACTCCTAGGTGCTTGAACTCCTCCACTTGGGGCAGGGTCTCCTCCCCAACCCTTTTCCGGGCGAGAACCATGGACTCGGACTTGGAGGTGCTGATTCTCATCCCAGTCGCTTCACACTCGGCTGCGAACCGATCCAGTGAGAGCTGAAGATCCCGGCCAGATGAAGCCATCAGGACCACATCATCTGCAAAAAGCAGAGACCTAATCCTGCGGTCACCAAACCAGAACCCCTCAACGCCTTGACTGCGCCTAGAAATTCTGTCCATAAAAGTTATAAACAGAATCGGTGAAAAAGGGCAGCCTTGGCGGAGTCCAACCCTCACTGGAAATGTGTCCGACTTACTGACTTACAATGCGGACCAAGCTCTGGCACTGATCATACAGGGAGCGGACCGCCACAATCAGCCAGTCCGATACCCCATACTCTCTGAGCACTCCCCACAGGACTTCCCGAGGGACACGGTCGAAAGCCTTCTCCAAGTCCACAAAGCACATGTAGACTGGTTGGGCAAACTCCCATGCACCCTCAAGGACCCTGTCCAGAGTATAGAGCTGGTCCACAGTTCCACGACCAGGACGAAAACCACACTGTTCCTCCTGAATCCGAGGTTCGACTGTGGAAGTTGTAACAATTTTTAATAGGTAATAGGTGTTACAGAAAAGCAGGAATTGGTCATTAAAGCGACTGATGTTTCACATTAGTTCCAGCTGCAACAACGATTCAGTCGGCGTTGTACACAGGAAGCTAACGAGAGTCGTGGTTGTGCTGCCCCTGGAGTTTTTGCAGAAAATTGCAAGTCACGACGCAGTCAGCCCTCGCCCTCGGTGTAACAGGATTAAGATGCCGTTGTAACAAAAATGCTAGCAGCCTACGTTAAATTAAAGTAGCAATGATTGTCTCACACACACTAGGTGTGGTGAAATGTGTCCTCTGCATTTGACCCATCCCCGTGTTCACCCCCTGGGAAGTGAGGGGAGCAGTGGGCAGCAGCGGTGCCACGCCCGGGAATCATTTATGTTGATTTAACCCCCAATTCCAACCCTTGATGCTTAGTGCCAAGCAGGGAGGCAAAGGCTCCCATTTTTTTTAATAGTCTTTGGTATGACTCGGCTGGGGCTTGAACTCCCAACCTACCGATCTCAGGGCGGACACTCTAACCCAGGGGTGTCAAACTCAAATACAGAGTGGGCCAAAATTTTAAACGGAACAAAGCCAAGGTTGAACAAATGAACCTTTTAATAGGGACCCAAACAAGTTTTGCGTTAAATATTGAACAAGCAAAGCTTTTATAACTTTAGTGACATGCAAAATCCAGTTTCAAATAATAATAATAATTTAAAAAATATCAATGGCATATCAAATAAAATTTAAATAAAAATGTTATGCCTTTTTTTCTATTTGCAATCTTCTGAGGTAAATATCAAATTTTTTACACAGGCTAATAATACATTTGAAAATAAAATAACAATAATGAATTAACCAAACATTCAAGCTTTGAAGTAGCAAGAGAAAATGCATGAATAAAACGTTAATTATTGGTCAGTTTGCTGGAAGTTTCCCGGAAGAGTTAGTGCTGCAAGGGGTTCTGGGTATTTGTTCTGTTGTGTTACGGTGCGGATGTTCACCCGAAATGTGTTTGTCATTCTTGTTTGGTGTGGGTTCACAGTGTGGCGCATATTTGTAACAGTGCTAAAGTTGTTTATACGGCCACCCTCAGTGTGACCTGTATGGCTGTTGACCAAGTATGCCTTGCATTCACTTGTGTGTGTGTGTGTGTGTGTGTGTGTAAAAGCCACAAATATCATGTGACACGCTGTTAGTATGGAGGAAAAGCGGACGTGACGACAGGTTGTAGAGAACGCTAAAGGCAGTGCCTTAAATGCACGCCCCCAATATAGTTGTCCAGGTGGAAATAGGTAGAAATTCGTGAGAATGGTTTCCCCGGGAGATTTTCAGGAGGGGCACTGAACTTCGGGAGTCTACCGGGAAAATTAGGAGGGTTGGCAAGTATGAGTAATTGCGGTGAATGCGGTGTCACAGCGGCACAGACGCTGTATAACACCGGCGGGCCAGCTCTAATGCTAAATTGATATTGCCTCAAGGGCCAGAGTTTGACACCCATGCTCTAACCACTAGGCCACTGAGTAGGTACGTGTCGCCTTTATCCTAGCTGGCTAGCACTCTAGCATCAAAAGTCCACGGCGTTAAATGACAAACACATTTTGTGTTTTTCCTTAATTTGGTTTACTCGTCAGTTGATTAATAAAGTTAAAGGCCTACTGAAATGAGATTTTCTTATTCAAACGGGGATAGCAGGTCCATTCTATCTGTCATACTTCATCATTTCGCGATATTGCCATATTTTTGCTGAAAGCATTTAGTAGAGAACATCGACGATAAAGTTTGCAACTTTTGGTCGCTAATAAAAAACCCTTGCCTTTACCGGAAGTAGCAGACGATGTGCGCGTGACGTCACGGGTTGTGGAGCTCCTCACATTGTTTACAATCATGGCCACCAGCAGCTAGAGCGATTTTTAAAGAGAGAGCGACAATTAATTTGAGCGAGGATGATAGGATAGTGAGAGTAAAGGACTAGAGAAAAAAAGTTTAAAAAAGGGCAAGGGCAGTGGTAGCGTTTCAGACGTTATTAGACACATTTACTAGGATAACTCTGGAAAATCCCTTATCTGCTTATTGTGTTACTAGTGGTTTAGTGAGATTATATGGTACCTGAAAGTCGGAGGCGTGTGGCCACTGGTGTGGTGACCGCCAGTGTCTCTGAGGGAAGCCACGCAGCTGCAGGAGGACGCAAGCTCCGCTTATGTCTACGGAAAGAGCCAACTTATTACCACAATTTTCTTACCGAAACCTGCCGTTTGACCGCTCTGTTCCATAGTAAAGCTTCACCTTCGGGAATTTCAAACAAGGAAACACCGACTGTATTTGTGTTGCTAAAGGCAGCTGCAATACACCGCTTCCCACCTCCATCTTTCTACTTTGACTTCTCCATTATTAATTGAACAAATTACAAAAGGTTCAGCAACACAGATGTCCAGAATACTGTGTAATTATGCGATTAAAGCAGACTACTTATAGTTTGGATCGGGCTGGGAAAAAAATGTCCGCTACAACCGGTGACGTCAAACGCATACCGCGACGTTTTCAACAGGATACATCACGCGAAATTTAAAATTGCAATTTAGTAAACTAAAAAAGGCCGTATTGGCATGTGTTGCAATGTTAATATTTCATCATTGATATATAAACTATCAGACTGCGTGGTCGCTAGTAGTGGCTTTCAGTAGGCCTTTAAACGACAAACACATTTTGGGTTTTTCCTTCATTTTTTTTTTTACTCATCAGTTGATTAATGAAGTTAAAAAAAGACACCTGACCTCCGCTTGGAGTCTCCCCCAATGCTGGTCATTTTGAGTAATTCCCAGCAAACCAGTGTGTCACTGCTTCAGAAGAATCGAGGGGAGAGGATGGAAAGAGAAAACGAGTGTGAGGATGACTAACCGGAAGGCGACTTCTGCTTTTTGACGCCTTAAAGCGTCCTTCTGAGCCCTATCACTTCACACGCTTCTGAGACATCTCCAGAGAAACCGACAATTCTCCCCAGTCATATTTATCACTCTCGTCCTGAAAATGCTGAAGGTTGTGAGTCTGCAGAAGAGTTTGCTGATGGTGGCCATGCTGGTGGCACTGGTCAAGTGTGGACAAGGTGGTAAGTTGAAGAAAAGTTGTGTTGTTCTGTACTTTTAACCCCCAACCAGCTTACTCAAGTGTTCTGTGGGTTCTGTCTCGGTCCAGTGATCAAGCCCGTTGAATGCTGCACCGAAGTGAGCAACAAGGAAATAACGGAGGAGATTTTGGGGATCAGCTTGAGGAGGGCCGTCAAACCATGCTTGCAAGCTGCCGTGTGAGTAGAAGACACTGAAAAACTGACCGAGTTTGACATTGCTTTGGTAGTTGCCATGATTCAGTTAGCATGGTCCAGTCTGCAGGATTTGTATATCACAGAACAAGAAATACTTTGTGGGGTGCTTGAACCCAGCAGTTACTATTAGGAGTTTTAACATTAAAAAGACTAACATTTACTTTTGCAAAATGCTGATACAGTTTGCAATATTATGATAGAAGATTTAAAAACACCTACTTAGTCGGTCGGGGTGCACAAAAAAAATCCAATCACAGCCGAATCAATATTTTTATTCACTCCGATTCTAAATCAATCCAATAACCCTTTATGTTGATTTGATTTTATATTTATTATATATATATATCCATCTATTTTCTACCGCTTATTCCCTTTGGGGTCGCGGGGGGCGCTGGTGCCTATCTCAGTTGCAATCGGGCGGAAGGCGGCGTACAGCCTGGACAAGTCGCCATCTCACCGCAAATATATATATGACTATATAGACACAGATATTTATGTGTACACATATTCACATATATTTACACATTCATATGTATGCATACATACTGTGTATATATATATACATACACATGCATATATACACACACACATATATACATACATACATACATATAAACACACATACAAATACATAAACATACATACAGTATATATTAAGGGTGTAACGCTACACAAAAATTTCGGTTTGGTACGTACCTCGGTTCAGAGGTCACGGTTCGGTTCGTTTTCGGTACAGTAAGAAAACAACAAAATATACATTTTTTGGTTATTTATTTACCAAATTTGCAAACTCTTCCCCAAAAAATATTTTTCTTAGTGGAATATATGATGTGAAGTAATCGGAAACTTGGATAGGTCGATAATTCATAAAAACATTGATTTTGATTCAATATTATGTTTTGAGCAATGACAGTTTTAAATAAAATAAAAAAACTTCAACGTTGTTGCTTTTTTGAAATTACATTTAGCCTTTAAGCTTTTTTATTTCACTGTTGTTTATGTTTTTGTTTATTTTAATAGTATTTTTAGAATGTGCCGTGGGCCTTTAAAACGTTAGCTGTGGGCCGCAAATGGCCTCCGGGGCACACTTTTGACACCCCTGCTACAGATAATAAAAAAGAAAATCTGATAAATCTATGGGTAAAAAAGAGAGCCTGGCAACGCATGCGCGTTTATTATAACTCTCTCTTTCTCTCTGCCCCTCCCTCACGAATGCTGCTGCGCACACAATTTTTGTTTTGTTTTTAACCCCTTCTTAACGCTGAACATACATTGAAAATACACGCAAACCTAACTTAAAATGACAGTTGTGGCATTTAAGAACCTCCACCCGGACAGCCCCGCAAAAGAGGACATATCCGGTCAAAATAGGAGGTATGGTCAGTCTATCGTAGCTCGGTCGCTGCTAGCATGCCGTGTGTTGTTTTTTTTAATTGATTGAAAGTTTTATTAGTAGATTGCACATTACAGTACATATTCCCTACAATTGACCACTAAATGGTAACACCCCAATAAGTTTTTCAACTTGTTTAAGTCGGGGTCCACGTAAATCAATTCATGGTGCCTCGGTGAGAATTGTTTACACAACGTGCGGTGCGCTACTTAATATGTCCGTGTGGAACTCGTTTGCTACGCCTCTGAACCGAACCGAAACCCCCGTACCGAAACGGTTCAATACAAATACACGTACCGTTACACCCCAAGTATATACATATATACGGCATATACACAAATACATATACATACACATACATACACACATATACATACATACATGCATACACAAATACATATATATATATATATATATATATATATACATATATACACACATATACATACATACATACACAAATACATATACATACACATATATACACACATATACATACATACATACATACACAAATACATATATATATATATATACATATATACACACATATACAAACGCATATATACACATATATATACAGTATATGCATACATATATACACTTACACATACAAATACATACATACAGTATATACATAAATACATATATACAACACACACACAGACACACACAAAACACAAGCGCACATTTTTCCATAAGAATCACTTGTTAAAAATTATGTTTTAAGGCCATCTCCGTGGAACCAGAACAAGCTTTTCTAACCTGTATAGAAAAAGTGTAATCATAATTATTATACCAAACAATACATTGTTTGGTGTAATAATAAAATAAAATGTTGAATCGAATTATCACCCTAGGAATCGCAATCGGATCAAATTGTTAGATGTCCAATGATATACACCCCTACTACTTAGTTGTGTGGTTTCAGTACGACTCACTGTCACCATGTGTCAACAGCCACTAAGCGCTGGCAGCTACACAACAGCTAAGCACATGATATCAAACAAGATGGACATATGTAGTAAGTCTAAAACACAATATCCATCCGTCAATATAAACAAGTATAAAATAATTCTAGGTAAATATTACATACACACAGTCTTCAAGGCAGAAGTGCATTACAAAGTATCCAGTAACAAATGTGTCCACATTAGGAGCTTAACTCAAGTAAATATTTTGGCCACTAGGTGTCACCAAAAAACAATTACCAGTCCAGTTCAACTTAAAGACAATCAACATTGAATAGGTTAGTGTGTTTCAAACATACTATTGTTCTCTGAGTATTCTCATTTTCTAATATACCACACTACAAAATAATAAAAGTATGTATGATTTGTGCTGATATCGTATCGGTATTATTATCGCTTTCGGCCAATACTCAAGGCTCCAATATGTGTTTGTGTTGGGACACCCCGAGTCCTAAGTGGTGTTGCGCAACAGACCCACAGGTCACAAGCACAGGTGTTTTGAAAAAGGTAGAAGTGATGTAACGCACCAATTAGGAAGAAGCTAACCATGCTAAACCTTGTTTGTCCTACAGCTTCTACACCAAAAGCGGCTCCTACTGCGCTTATATCCATGCTCCGTGGGTTCAAAAGAAGGTGGCGGCCTTTGTGTGAGTTCCCCCTTTTCGTCACTGTGCTCGGCATCCATTCGTCCTCGGGCTAACTCCTCTTTCTATCTCCCTCAGGAAAGCCAAAGCTCAGCCTTTCACCACCGTCTCGCCGCCCAAAACCAAGCTTCTCTCCATCCTGACCTCTGCATCCTCACATGCTCCCTCTGCATCCTCACATGCTCCCTCTGCATCCTCACATGCTCCCTCTGCGTCCTCATACGCTCCCTCATCGTCCTCCCTGCCTTCCTCCTCATCTTGACCCCATTCAAAACTCTATTAAGAAAACGAGCACTTTGTAGGAGGAAGACTGAAGCACACCACTACTTGAGTCCAATGTTTAGTATTTTGCAATTATTTATTTGAGGATTTATTTATAAACAAAATGTAAGTTATTTTGTCTTATTAGTAGGGCAGATTTTATTTATGATGTTAGTGTTATCGCTCAGTCAAGTACGCTGTTTTATTTTGACGGCACGGTCACTGTTTTGCTGCACAAAATGTAACAAAATAAGTCACCGTACTTTTGCACAATAAAAAACATGTGGATAAAATGAAGTGGCTTGAATGAATGATTAAAGCAGGGGTGTCCAAACTGTTTTTCCACTGAGGGCCCCACACTGAAAAATCAAAGAATGTGGGGGTCATTTTGATAGTTCTCATTTTTAAAAAACAGTATAATATATACTTTTTTTTTTTTTTTTACCTTTATGGCGCTCAGGAACCCCTCAGGGTCTCAGTCATGAAAAATGTAAAAAAATAAGTCTTGTTAATATTTTTATTTATCGCCTAAATCTTTAGATCAAGTTCAGGTATATTTGTCTAAATACAGTTTATATTTTTTATTTTAATCCTTTTTTGTCAAAACCCTGTTTTTCTGGCAAAACACAAGATATGCAATACTTTCCCGAAAAAGATTTTCCAAGTATTTGATGTAAAGTACCGTATTTCCTTGAATTGCCACCGGGGCGCTAATTAATTTAAAACTTCTTCTCACTCCGGCACTTACCAAAGGCATGCAGTAAATTTAGGCCTGCGCTTTTAAATTTGAGTGTGATGTAAGGATACCATCATGAAAAGCACATTTAATAAAAAAAAACGTTATTATGGTCTTACCTTTACTTATAAATGAAGTGCATGCGCAGCTCCTTCTGATCAAAAGCATCGATAACTTGTTTATAGAAGTCTTCCTTATCTTTCTTCAGTTTTAAAAGTCTCTCTGTCTCGATGGAGATCTTCCTTTATTACCTCCTGCTTCGATTGAAAGTCCAGTTTAGAAAAGTGTTTTATTTTAGATATGTAATCCTCCATGTTAAAAGTGCAAGCGAGAGGAAAAAATAAACGATCGCTGCTCACTCTTGCTGCTTGTTGTCACTTCTTCTGCAGCCGAGTAGTCGTAAGGATCACTAGCGCCCTCTACCACCAGGAGGCGGGAGTCTTTTAATGACTCATATTTGACACACGCAGCTACGGTATATTAATAAAACATAGCAGCTTACTGTTCTTTTTAGCATATTCAATAGCTTGGACCTTAAATCCCACTGAGTAGCTCTTATTCAGTTTATAAACTGTTTATAAACAGTTTAGATTAGTTAATAAACAGTTTAGAAAACTGTTTTATTTTAGATATGTAATAATCCATGTTAAAAGTGCAAGCGAAAGGAAAAAAATAAACGATCGCTGCTCACTCTTGCTGCTTGTCACTTCTTCTGCAGCTGAGTAGTCGCAAGAAGGATCACTAGCGCCCTCTACCACCAGGAGGCGGGAGTCATTTAATTACTCATATTTGACACACGCAGCTACGGTATATTAATAAAACATACCAGCTTACTGTTCTTTTTAGCATATTCAATAGCTTGGACCTTAAATCCTACTGAGTAGCTCTTATTCAGTTTATAAACAGTATAGATTAGTTTTAGATTAGTTAATAAACAGTTCAGAAAACTGTTTTATTTTAGATATGTAATCCTCCATGTTAAAAGTGCAAGCGAGAGGAAAAAAAAAAACGATCGCTGCTCACTCTTGCTGCTTGTTGTCACTTCTTCTGCAGCTGAGTAGTCGCAAGAAGGATCACTAGCGCCCTCTACCACCAGGAGGCGGGAGTCATTTAATGACTCATATTTGACACACGCAGCTACGGTATATTAATAAAACATAGCAGCTTACTGTTCTTTTTAGCATATTCAATAGCTTGGACCTTAAATCCTACTGAGTAGCTCTTATTCAGTTTATAAACAGTTTAGATTAGTTTTAGATTAGTTAATAAACAGTTCAGAAAACTGTTTTATTTTAGATATGTAATCCTCCATGTTAAAAGTGCAAGCGAGAGGAAAAAAAAAAACGATCGCTGCTCACTCTTGCTGCTTGTTGTCACTTCTTCTGCAGCTGAGTAGTCGCAAGAAGGATCACTAGCGCCCTCTACCACCAGGAGGCGGGAGTCATTTAATGACTCATATTTGACACACGCAGCTACTGTATATTAATAAAACATAGCAGCTTACTGTTCTTTTTAGCATATTCAATAGCTTGGACCTTAAATCCTACTGAGTAGCTCTTATTCAGTTTATAAACAGTTTAGATTAGTTTTAGATTAGTTAATAAACAGTTTAGAAAACTGTTTTATTTTAGATATGTAATCCTCCATGTTAAAAGTGCAAGCGAAAGAAAAAATAAAAGATCGCTGCTCACTCTTGCTGCTGCTTGTCACTTCTTCTGCAGCCTAGTAGTCACAAGAAGGATCACTAGCGCCCTCTACCACCAGGAGGCGGGAGTCATTTAATGACTCATATTTGACACAGGCAGCTACGGTATATTAATAAAACATAGCTGCTTACTGTTCTTTTTAGCATATTCAATAGCTTGGACCTTAAATCCAACTGAATAGCTCTTAATCTTCTTCCCTTTATGTGATTTCAAATGATTGAAATCAGCCTCCTCCATTTTGAAAATGATGAGAGGGGAAGTGTCACTCGTGACGTGACGAGTTTGACCCGGTGGAAATTCTATGCATTTGTTAATTATTTGGCGAAACTAGTTTGATCCGGCGGAAATTCTTTAGGCCTGCGCTTATACATTTGAGTGTGATGTAAGGATACCGTCATGAAAAGCACATTTAATAAGGTTTTAAAATAATTAGCGAATGCTTGCCTTTACCGCATGCCTTTGGTAAACGCCAGAGTGAGAAGAGGTTTTAAATTAATTAGCGCCCCGGCGGCTATTCAAGGAAATACAGTATATTTAAAATGCGCAGCGGGCCGTTAAAAATTTAAATGTAGGCCCTGGACACCCCTGGCTTAAAAAGTATAAAAAGTCAAGCTAAATATTTTCACTAAATGCTGGATTTCTTGTAAAAACAGTCAGAAAAAAAAAAAAAGAGTTCTTTCCTTTTTACGCCGAGTCGTCACAGCAACACCGTCTCCGTCTGCAGGATGGACTGAGCTCGCCAGTTTCTGGGCGCCGAGTTGTCGTTGGCGCCATTATTGCCGAGCGCGGCTGCGTGCAGCCTATAGTCCCGGCCTGCGTAACGCCTGAGGGACAGACTCCTCATCGTCCTCCTCAGCTCACACTGGACCTTCAGATGAAGCCGAAGATGAAGATGAGGGTAGAAAGGATAAGGAAGCAGCAGGCTTACCTCGCTGTTGAGGAAGCAGTAAAGGATCGCCACAATAAGACCCTGAAACACACACAATTGCACAGCTGGAGTTAAATCAATCAATCAATCAATGTTTACTTATATAGATGTGGATAATTGTGAATAAAATGTGCTAAAAATTAATTTATGTTGGTTTATTTTGACCTTCCAGGTATGTTATGGGGATGAGAATAAAGATATGCTGGGAAATGCAGGATAATACTAAGACTATTAATATTATGAGGATTACGCTGAGGAAAAAAAGAAAAGAAAACCACCACTAAATATAACATTTGGGAAAACAGTTTTCTGCAGTATACAAATATAGTGCTGACAGAACTTTTTTTTTATAGTCAAGCCAAATAAAATATGACTTATATTAATAATATAATTACCTTATGGTAATAAAGTAATAGAAGAAGAATAACATGTATAATGTATTGTTTAAGATATGTATTAGATTAGTATATAATTGGAACAAGTAAGTTATTATTATTAATATTATCTCCAAGGCAAAAATCACTACTAATTATATTTAAAAAACATTTTTTTCTGTATTGTAAAACATGATACTGTACAGGGAAAAAAAATCATTATATTTTTAAGGCAAAAGTAAAATTACAATTTTAATTATAGAAATAATAATGATCTCATTGTCAAAAGGCAATAAACACGACTAAAAATAATAATTATAACAATATGTTTTTATTATGTATTTATGTTTACTATGATTAAAATATTTTTCTGTATAATAAACACAAAACTCTATAGAAAATATTCATTATATATAGCCAATAGTGAAAATAAAATATGACAAATTAAAAATAATATTCATAATAGTTTCTTTTAAAACATGTCGTACATAATTATATGATTACTGTCAGTAATCTAGTAGTAAAAATATAAGTACCTAAAAAAAAAAATCATATGAAAAATCACTGTGAAATTACAAAATTAAATAAATATTTTTATGTATTCTGAAATATAATACTGGACAGAAAAATATTACATGTATTTCATTATTATCAAGCCAAAATTAAAAAAACAAAAAACTCATAGAAGTAATGTAAGTATCTCATTATGGACAAAGCAAAAGAAATACTATATATATAATATATATATATACATTTTTTTTCTTTTTTAATGTTTGAATTTGAATGTCTTGCATTGTCCTCCATCCATCCATCCATCCATTTTCTACCGCTTATTCCCTTTTGGGGTCGCGGGGGGCGCTGGCGCCTATCTCAGCTACAATCGGGCGGAAGGCGGGGTACACCCTGGACAAGTCGCCACCTCATCGCAGGGCCAACACAGATAGACAGACAACATTCACACTCACATTCACACACTAGGGCCAATTTAGTGTTGCCAATCAACCTATCCCCAGGTGCATGTCTTTGGAAGTGGGAGGAAGCCGGAGTACCCGGAGGGAACCCACGCATTCACGGGGAGAACATGCAAACTCCACACAGAAAGATACCGAGCCTGGATTCGAACCCAGGACTGCAGGAACTTCGTATTGTGAGGCAGATGCACTAACCCCTCTGCCACCGTGAAGCCC
>NC_084625.1:6496995-6499495 GCF_033978795.1 Nerophis ophidion
GAGTTGAACATATGTCAGCATGTGGCCTCACTTTTAACTCTTTTTTTCTAATACTTATGGCAAACGCTTATTTACAGTAAGTCATTAATTCGACTGAGTCATTATTTTGTCTTAGTAAGTCAATATTTACTAAGTCAAAACAATGACATACTTAGTATCTCAGGTAACTAGGACTGTTTTGTGTTTTGTTTCTACTTTACAGAAAAAATAGAAATATATATATCATATTCACGTGAAAAAACTTCACCACAGTCTGTAGTCTATTGCCCCTCCAGGCAGCAATGAGATGGAGACGTGATGGTGGCGACAGGCCAAATTACACGGTTCCTTACACCCACCCAGCACCTTCTCCGTTCGTCCGCCTTTCCCAGACGACGTCCCCTTACTCCTGGAGAGACACCATCTTAACTAACAAATATTCTGGGCGATTCACTGAGTAGTGTACACGATTTTGGAAATGAGAGCTAAAAGGTGTCGTCCACACATGTGGCCACTAAGCCTTTAGAGGTTTTTAATAAGGCAGACTTTGGTGGTGTTGTTCGTAAATGTTGTGCTATTCCCTATCACTTCAAAGGGTCATTGATAAGATTTACACATATTGTCCATAAGATATGTCGCATTCATAAACCGCCGGGCATTTCAGATTAATCGAAAGCACTCTGGGAAGCGATACTCTGATGAACTCATGACATCTCAAGGGCCAACTTTGAAACAGTTTGGCCACACTCTCGCAATACACGTCTTTGCCATAGTTGGGACGCCCCCAAAAAATTTTTGTCACCTGCAATATACTTGTCTACCACTTGTGGCAGTAGTAACAATCTTAAACAAACAGAAGAAGTCTGGAGCTAAAGTCATACGGAAGATTCTTCAGCGCAAAAATGATGACCAAAGTAGTGAAGCTGTATTTTTACTTCAACTTAAATTTTAAATATAACATTTTAACTCTTTTTATTTATTTTACCACTAAATAATTGTATGCAAGTTATTTTTATGAGTCCCTTCATATGCAGTATATTTAGTTAGTGTTTGTTTTTGTAATCAGCCTGACCTAATCATTGTTGTGCTTAACACATGATTTCATATCATTTGAAAAGATCTTGTTAAGCTGTAAATAAGTTACATATAATTACTATGTAATACACCTAAAAACAAGAGTAATATGACTAAATCAGTGTTAATATTTAAGTGCAGTAGTGGAAAAAAGTACCCATGATTTATTGGACTTTACTCTTGCTCTCTGTCGCACCCAGTGGTACAAAGTGGTACTGTTGGTCTATAGCGGACTGACGGGTCATTTACATAATAATTTTAAGATGTGTAGCAAAGCCTTTTTGGAAGTCATTAAAAGCGCATTTTTCTCTCATAAGTGGATAGATTTTCTCACACAACATGAAAAAGCCATAACAGAGCGCTGCAGGTACCATAAGGACTCACCAGGTGTCATCCAGGTGGATCCGGCACAAGATCCACGCCACCGTGAACACGCACGGGATTCCTGAAGGGGATAAAGAGTGTTTACACTGCCAAGACTTGCAAGATGCCAGGCAGGCAGCATCACTCGCTCGTATCAATGATGGATGGCGGAAAGAGCCGACCTTTTACACACTAAGCGGCTGAGTGAAAACACTCGGGCACCCTGACTAACGGCAGGTTTGGTTCACACTGACTTGTTTTGGCACCGCGTCAGGAGCAGCAGTACACCCTCAGCAATAGAGGAGTCCATCTTACGCCAACACAATAACTCCATGTTGCATTCAAGTGCAGGTCAGAAGAAGTGCTTCCTACCCCAGCCAATGAGCATGTAGATTGAGAGGCGGGCGGCGCAGGTGTGGATGACCAGCAGCAGCATGTGCAGGTAGAGCGCCTCCACCAGGAGCCAAAAGAAGTTGGCCATGATGGCGTAGTTGAGGAACGCCAGGCTGGTTTTACAGCCAACCTGCAACACCAAAAACAGAGTAAGAATCACTGTGAGGAGGATTCTTATTATTCAACAACCTCGGTGCTCACTTTAATCCAAAACCTTGTAGTGCAAAAGTGATTTTTCAATGGCGCAGCTGGCTTATCAGCACCAAGCATGAGGAAAAAGTTTAAACTCCCTCACTTCGACTTCAATTTATATTTTGTTGCTTCGATGAGTCTTTCACCACTTGTGCAAGCTTTAGATCGACTACCGTATTTCCTTGAATTGTATATAGTATGCGCCTGCCTAGATTTACTGCCGGGTCAAACTCGTTGCACAAAATAATTAGCGCATGCTTAGCATTACTCTCAGGATTACGCTCAGGATTAACGCCGGGTCGGACTCGTTTGGCAAAATGTTATTTTTATTAGCGCATGTCTAGAATTTCCACCGGGTCAAACTCGTCACGTCAAAATGGAGGAGGCTGATTTCAATCATTTGAAATCACATAAAGGGAAGAAGATTAAGAGCTATTCAGTAGGATTTAAGGTCCAAGCTATTGAATATGCTAAAAAGAACAGTAAGCAGCTATGATTT